>NC_064619.1:611277113-611578206 GCF_023898315.1 Schistocerca nitens
TGTCCTTCTCACTGGTGTTTAATTGTCTGTTTTAATGTATCATAGTCAATGATTTAAAATATCCTTGATTTTACTGGATTTTATGTATTTTGAATTTTGGAAGATCAGTTGTTGGCCTTCAGCCACTTAAATCCTGATTCTAAAAATAAATAAATAAATAAAAAAGCCTTTGAAAGGTTAAAAAATGGCTCTGAGCACTATGGGACTCAACTGCTGTGGTCATAAGTCCCCTAGAACTTAGAACTACTTAAACCTAACTAACCTAAGGACATCACACACGTCCATGCCCGAGGCAGGATTCGAACCTGCGACCGTAGCGTCGTGCGGTTCCAGACTGTAGCGCCTTTAACCGCTCGGCCACTCTGGCCGGCCTTTGAAAGGTTATGGTAATTTATTTTAAAATCTTGAAAATTTCATTGTGGGCCTTTAGCCGTTTGTATTCCATCTTGTTTATGTTTATCTACTCACACTTGCCTTGAGGCTCTCAGCCTCACTATATATATGTTAATTATTTTATTCTCAAATTTTAACTGCATGTTTTTACAACTTGAGATTTATCTTGTTGCTATAAGATTTATTGTTTGGTGACCTTCAGCCGTAAAATAATTGCCTTTTGAAACTCGTGGTTCTAAAGGTTCGGCTATGTGCAGTTTAGGTTTAAAGGTGTTATTAAATTACAATCAATTACAATTTTGAGTGAACCTGAACGACACCTTATTTGGCCTTTTCCACAATCTTAATCACCTGTTCTGCCCAGCGTGTTTAGCGGGCGTTTCAACCTGTATTAAGACAGTGTTCTGCAATTGCCGACTTTTCCGGTTGCTGTAGGCGTGTTTGAGGCTGATGTTCATCGCAGCATTCTTGTACTGCGCGACACGTGTGGCCTTTACACGCCGCCCATCGCTGACAAGGAATCTTGTACACACCACGCTTCCTCAGGCCACGATCATCCTTTTTTTTTTTTTGCTACCGAAAATTAATTGGAATATTCCTCTTTAATGTAAACTTTGAATTATTGTTCTACTCGCCCTAGAAGTGGAGTTATTACCATTTTCCCCCACGCCTGCAGAGGAAACGGGCGGCTGCTGAATGCATCTAACACCCTTTCGCGACTTCCTGGCGAACTGCTTGGGATTTTCTCGGCCTGTTACGCATACAGCGCCTTATGTTACGCATACAGCGAGTGTGCAAGGGTTGGCTACATTGTTTTCTGTGACAAATATTACCCGTATTTCCTTACAGCTTACTCCTATTTTCCTCAGAATTTCGAACATCTTGCTCCATTTAATATTGTTGTACACTTTTGTTCTGGTTACGATGCCACGTTTTAGTAACCGTGTATATAAGAAGAGGAAGAACGTAGGGAAAAGATATCCCCCCTACTCTCCATCTATACACCCTACATCTCCTATCCCAAGATGGCTTCCATCAACTCCCCTTCCCGGATGATGCCCTCTCTACCTCCATTTATCCCTCCTCTGATCCTCACCCCCCTCCTTTCCTCCGTCCTTTCCCTGGGCTCCCTCTTCCTTCCCCCTTCCGTCCTGTGTTTTCTCCCGGCCCAACCTCTCCCTATCTCCCTTCTCCCCTCCCCAACCCCCTCCCGAGTCCTTTTGTATTCCCCTCCTCTGCCTTCCCCACTCCCTGGCACGTCTGCTCAGCACTCCCCACCCCTCTTATGGGTCCTCATTCTCCATTGGCTCCTTTCCCCTTCCCCCCTTTTCCTCTCCTTCCCCCTTTTTTATTTTCCCATGATCTGTCCACTTCCCCCCCCCCCCACCTGCTCTCGGCTGTGGTATGTCATATTTGTGCCAACTTTTTAGTGCAGTGTTTAAGTGAGTGTTCAGTGTTGTGCGTCTTTCCACAGTGTTGCGAACAGAAATCATGCTGTCGCTGGGTGTGCATTTTATATCTCTTGCGAACAGAAACCAGACTGTCGCCGTGTTTTTTAACTGTCTGTCTGTTATTTTTCTGATTCCTGTGTATTTTCTTAGCATCTTCAACCCTGTGTTTTATGTTTTAAGTTCCAGAATTTTCTGTCATTTTACCTTTAAGTCACCGATTTTATCGCCAACTATTATTTTTAATTATCTTCATCTTTTTAAAACAAATTCTGTAGGCTGAAGAGCGGCGTAATAAGCTGCTGCCAGCCCCCCCTTCAGGGGGAATCGAAACTCAATAAAGGAAAAAAAAAGTAGGGAAAAGAAAATTAACACTAATACCAAGTTGCGATACTACAATGAACAGGAGCGCGGAACATCGTCTCTTTGCTGTTTACCGTTTCGAATTAGTTCAGTGTTGCGCCTGTTGTTGCTAGTATTATACTTCTTGTGTAAAGCGGGTAATATGCAGTATGTACAAGAATCAGGAGGGAACAATAAAACCTATTTTTCATGACTTAGCACAAAGCCAGAATTGTTACACAAATGTCTACACAGAAACACGCAAAATCCTAATGAGAGTGTAAACAATTTGATTTGGAAAGTGATCCCTAAAAGGGTGTTTGTAAGCATAAAAACACTGCACTTTGGCTTTTATGATGCAATAGCAACCTACAACCAAGGAACAGTGTGAGGTTGTAGGGAAGCAGCCTACTCACGCTGTAGTAAATTCACATCAGTCTTCCCATTGTGTGCCAGCCACTCCGCTGTAATTAGTTCTGACGTCATAAATGTTGCGCAATACTTTAGAAATCCAGCAAATAACCTAAAACTTTTCTAGCATGTCAGGAGTAATGCTAAATTAATGTGTGTTAAATATCAGTTCGATAACTTTAGCCATTTTCGAAATTTGGACGTTTCTCTGTAAAAATCATTGGCGCAACAGAAAAGAGCTAGAGACTTCAAAATTTATATTTAAATTCATCTTTCATAATAATTTAATAAAAACAGTACTTTGGGATTCACAAATTAAGATTTTAGTGGAAATTCATGATTTTCTGGTTTTCGTCTCAAAACTTAAGAAAGCAAGATAGATTAAGTAGGCTAATAAATAAGGCTAGGATGTTTAGATTTAAATAGGTGGGAGATCCGCTATAACTATGAAGATGTGAAAAGTTTCATTTGAATACCTATAAAATTACAGCGATAGCGTATCTCCAAAGAGCCAGTTCAGAGCTCGTCTACTGTGTGCAGTGTAATTAAATTAATTCTCTCGCCCAAAATATTTAAGTTAGCCACGTCAAAATTTTATTATCAATACTTAACTGCGTGCTGAATGCACATTTAAATTAAGAGCTTCATCGGCCAGAAGCAAGAGAAGCTATGATTTATTAGGTAACTTAAAGTGGTGCATTACTAGCCCAGCGGCTAGTCGGGAGAGCCGATTTGGTCAGGCGTTCCCTTAGCCGTCCGCACCGCGGCTTTATACATAAGAACGCTGCGCGAGGAAGGAAGGCCCCAGTTCTCTCCAGACGCTGAATAACACGCCATCTGTGTCGGGAGTCGCGTCGCGTCGGTATCATTGCTACAAACAGCCTCGGATGCCGTATTAAGTTACTCGAGATACGCGTAACCATGAAATCATTTGCGAGTGAAGTGTTAATTCTGGGTTGACTTTCATTATCTAGCTTCAGTTTGCGTATTGTCGTATTTTCACGTGCCATCGCGGGACAGACATTCTACCATTATTTAGCGTGGCGTTTGATGAAATATCATATAATCCAAACCGCCGCCCCACATATGGTGCATCGGCCGGGAAATGCAGTGTTTCTACATTCAAACTTTTATACAGCAATAATATTTTAAAAACCGCCGCCCCACACATGGTGCATCGGCCGGGAATAAACTGAGTAAAAGTGAAAGTGATTTTTTTTAACTATTCGGATTCGCGAGTGAAATGCGAGACGCAGCTGAGTAATAGAACAGTGAATGTGTTACGTGTGCATGTGGACGACGCAATTGGATTAACCACGCATCTGGATTGACGGAGCTGGCACTGAGTCTAGCGGTGCTGCCGGCATCGCGAGAAGCCAGTTTCGCCCCACCGCAGTCGTCCGCTGGTGCAGCCAGAACCGCGCCTGCAATTGCGGGCCACGCAAACACACAACAGCCGTCGGAGTGCCGTCTGCAGTTCAACGTGCCACGTCGCATCAGTAATCCTGGTACGCCGCGCAGACAACGTCGTGCAGAAAGAACTAAGTTAAGTGAAAAGCTGTTAAAAATTTTACTAACCTGCACTAAAAGACTGTCGGCGATGGAACCGCCAAAAGGAACTGAGGTTAAACTTAAATGAGAACCTATGTCTGTTGAGGGAACTGTAAATCCAGACAACAGTTCAAGTGTAAATATGCATGAAAGTAGTAATGTTAAAGTGAAATATGAAGTATTGTCTCCTGACAGTAGTGTGGGAAGGGGCAATGATTCAATAATAGAGACACCTGTAGTAAAGCAGAAAGCAGAAATTGTTAATTTATTGGATGATAGTTTCTCTGTTGAATTAAAAATGAATCAGTCAACAGAGGTGGTAGAGTTTAAGAAGGAGAAGTTAGATATGACTAATCAATCAGAAGTTTCATTTAGTTTTAATGATTCTGGTGTTGGAGCTAGTTTTTCGTCACCTGAGTGTGAGCCAGCTAGTGAGCAACCCAAAGATGCTGGGGCTGTTGATTTAAATGTTATATTACAAGCAATAGCTGCTAGTAATGCAAAAATGACAACTGAATTAAAGTCTGAAATAACTGAGGTCAAAAGCAGTAATGCTGAATTAAAGTATGAGATTGTGGCCAGCCAAAATAATTTTAATAAACGATTGGAGGTAATGGACGATACCTTCAAGTTTGGATGCAGTAAGTTAAAAGAGGATCTGGACGCTTTGAATTATAAAATTGATTTCAATCATGAGGATATTAAGAAAAAGGTTGCTCAACAGTTTTCTGAAATGTATAAAACAGTAAAATCCGAAGTTGCTGAGGTTCGCAAAGACTTCCAAATGGAAGATGCGAAGCTGAAGCACAAGTTAACAGAAAAGATCGAGGCGGAATCTGAACTGTGCTCACATAGATTTAAAGACGTTAATATAAAAATAAACATATGTCGAGCAGACTTAGAAGCAATCAAAACTGATACTACTCATATTGTACAAAGAGTAGATAATGTTGAAATGAAAGTAGAAAATATTAGTACTAACATTGCTAACATTGAGAGTAAAGTAGCTTCAGTAACTTCTGGTAATGGTAGTATACAACAAGTCGTAGCTGCAAACGCCGCTTTTATCGGGTGTCGGCAGTTCTTGCGGTTCGATCCAGATAAAAATATCCACCCGCTAGATTTCTGGAACGATTTTGAAGATGTGATTCCACCAACTTGGTTGAACGAGAGAAAATCTCATTTATTAGAAGCCATTTAGCAGGTGACGCCATGCGTTGGTCAGCTGATGTTATGTTGAAGTGTAAAACATTAGCGGAGTTTAAAACAGCTTTCATTAATGATCATTGGTCTAGTAACAAGCAAAATGAAGTATTGAGAGAATTTTGGAGTGGAAAACGCTTCAATGCAGGCAAGGAATCAATTAAAGAGTTTGCTAGGTCATGGATTTCACGTTTGTCACATTTGGACGAAAAGCTGAAACCTGAAATGATAATACTAGGTCTTGAAGCCAAACTGCCATGGTATTGGCAAACTAGAATTATATCTGCCCCTAGAGACAACCTGGATCGTTTCATTGAATATCTGGAACGTGTAGAACGTGTTGCTGCCAGTGAGGAGCAAGCACGTAATAACAGAAATACTAATAACAATAATAGTAATTTTAGGAACGAGCAAAATGGCAATGTAAACATCAGAACAGTCGGTGTTCGCCATCCTAAGAGAGGTAGGAATTGGAGAAATGATTATCAGAACCAACAATGGCATCCAAATGATAATAATTTCGGGCCAAACAAAATTATGCATGTAAACCACAGTACGGAAAGCAATGCTATGCCAGTTAACTATAATGAAATAAAGGAAACAGTAGTAGGCCGAGGCAGGAAAACTAGTTCCCGTCTATGAGGACACTGGCGCTCACCAGGCGGTTACTTTTCCTAAGCCAGTAGTGATAATTGGTAAGACAGATCAGAATACTCAAACTGAACATGTGGATGAAGAGTCGGTAGCACCTAAGAATATAGCAGAAATAATAGATCACTCACAGTATTTGATAGATACCGTGTTAGAGACGCTTTCTAAGTGGGAAGAGAAAGAGAAGGCGCAGCAGTGTAACAGTAGGGAAGAGCTACAAAATACTGAATTGACAGGTGAAGAAGCAGAAGAAATTCATGCTTATATTTACGATGAGGATGATGTGCTCTTATCTAAAGTGCCTGTGCAGGATGTTGATAATGTACTAATAGATTTAGGACAGGAGATAAGTGAGAATGTAGAGGGTAGGCTGTTGGGGGTCGATGAACCTAGTAGCTGTGACCAGTTGTCACTTGAGAAGGAAACCGACGATAATAGAGAAAGTGGTTTAGCTGTAACTAGTGGTATGCCTGGTCTGGAGGCGCAGAATCGCTCAGACTACAGTAATTACAAAATTATGCATGTAAACCACAGTACGGAAAGCAATGCTTTGCCAGTTAACTATAATGAAAATAAAGGAAACCGTAGTAGGCCGAGGCAGGAAAACTAGTTCCCGTCTATGAGGACACTGGCGCTCACCAGGCGGTTACTTTTCCTAAGCCAGTAGTGATAATTGGTAAGACAGATCAGAATACTCAAACTGAACATGTGGATGAAGAGTCGGTAGCACCTAAGAATACAGCAGAAATAATAGATCACTCACAGTATTTGATAGATACCGTGTTAGAGACGCTTTCTAAGTGGGAAGAGAAAGAGAAGGCGCAGCAGTGTAACAGTAGGGAAGAGCTACAAAATACTGAATTGACAGGTGAAGAAGCAGAAGAAATTCATGCTTATATTTACGATGAGGATGATGTGCTCTTATCTAAAGTACCTGTGCAGGATGTTGATAATGTACTAATAGATTTAGGACAGGAGATAAGTGAGAATGTAGAGGGTAGGCTGTTGGGGGTCGATGAACCTAGTAGCTGTGACCAGTTGTCACTTGAGAAGGAAACCGACGATAATAGAGAAAGTGGTTTAGCTGTAACTAGTGTTACGCCCGGTCTGGAGGCGCAGAGTCGCTCAGACTACAGTAATTACAAAATTATGCATGTAGACCACAGTACGGGAAGCAATGCTATGCCAGTTAACTATAATGAAAATAAAGGAAACAGTAGTAGGCCGAGGCAGGAAAACTAGTTCCCGTCTATGAGGACACTGGCGCTCACCAGGCGGTTACTTTTCCTAAGCCAGTAGTGATAATTGGTAAGACAGATCAGAATACTCAAACTGAACATGTGGATGAAGAGTCGGTAGCACCTAAGAATACAGCAGAAATAATAGATCACTCACAGTATTTGATAGATACCGTGTTAGAGACGCTTTCTAAGTGGGAAGAGAAAGAGAAGGCGCAGCAGTGTAACAGTAGGGAAGAGCTACAAAATACTGAATTGACAGTTGAAGAAGCAGAAGAAATTCATGCTTATATTTACGATGAGGATGATGTGCTCTTATCTAAAGTACCTGTGCAGGATGTTGATAATGTACTAATAGATTTAGGACAGGAGATAAGTGAGAATATAGGGGGTAGGCTGTTGGGGGTCGATGAATCCAGTAGCTGTGACCAGTTGTCACTTGAGAAGGAAACCGACGATAGTAGAGAAAGTGCTTTAGCTGTAACTAGTGTTATGCCCGGTCTGGAGGCGCAGAATCGCTCAGACTACAGTAATTTGGGTCATGTTCAGCAAACTAAATGTAATGAAGTCTTGCGGTGTTTCGATTTAAAATTAATAGACCGACTGGAAAAGGCAGCTGAAAATGTAATTCAGGAAACCCCTACACACTGTGACCTAAATGTAATGAAGACAAATGTCGATCACTTTAGTTGGAGACAAATCCAAAAGGAACTATTGGATGAGTTTGAGGAACCACCTGTACAACCTAGAATAAGCCACTCTATAATAATAGTGAATATGTTGGGTATCAATGTACGTTGTCTCTTAGACAGTGGAAGTGAGGTGAGTGCGATATCTCAGTCCTTCTTTGATGCATTACCTGGTAAAGACAAGCTTACAGTAATGAGGGTATCAGGACTAAGAATAATTGGTGCTACTGGCAAGGTGTCAAAAACGATAAAGCAAGAAGCTTTACTGCCCTTTAACATTAATGGTAATTTAATTGATCATCCACGTTTAATTGTAAACAATCTCAGTATTGAGGTTTTAATTGGCATTGATTTCTTGTCAAAATATCAGAGTGTTGTTGACTTTGAAAGAAGCCAGTTAAAAATGGTCTTGCCAATAACCGGAGTAATTATAGTACCTTTTAGTGATAAACATGTAGTAACTAATGATGAAACTTGGGAGCTGCCTATACGAGTTCTGAAAAATAGGAGGTATTGGGACGAAAGTGTTAATCTTAGTAACAGTAAGCTAAACACAGAAGAAGAAGAAGCAATTATTTTGGACAAAATAGAAGCTAAATTGCAAGAAATCGATAAAATTTCCGCCAGTCAGAAGGAAGAACTGAGACAGGTTCTAAAAAGGCATCATAAAGTATTTTCAGATCGACGTGGCGTGGTCAAAGGTTATGAATGAATGCTGTAGGGAGGAGGTTGTTCTGTAACCTCTACACAGTGTGGCAGCTGTGCAGTCCCAGCTGTGTGAGATCTTCTTTCCCATTTCAGGTCTCACTCAATCTTCATCTTTCCTATACACAAAAATTTTGATCCCTTCTTTCCATTACGAAAAATTCTCTGAAGCTAATGAACGCTGTAGGGAGGAGGTTGTTCTGTAACATCTACACAGTGTGGCAGCTGTGCAGTCCCAGCTGTGTGAGATCTTCTTTCCCTTTCAGGTCTCACTCATTCTTCATCTTTCCTGTCCACAAAAATTTCGACCTCTTCTTTCCAACATTAAATTTTCCGGTATGGTTATCAAGCCAGCATTAAGCTAATGAATGCTGTAGGTTGTTTTGTAACCTCTACACAGTGTGGCAGCTGTGCAGTCCCAGCTGTGTGAGATCTTCTTTCCATTTCAGGTGTTTAGTCCCCCTTAAACATCCCAACAACCACCACCACCATTTCAGGTCTCACTCGTTCTTCATCTTTCCTATCCACAAAAATTTTGATCTTTTCTTTCCAAATACTAAAATTATCCGTTATGGTTATCAAACCAATAATAAACTAATGAATGCTGTAGGGAGGAGGTTGTTCTGTAACATCTACACAGTGTGGCAGCTGTGCAGTCCCAGCTGTGTGAGATCTTCTTTACCTTTCAGGTCTCACTCATTCTTCATCTTTCCTGTCCACAAAAATTTCGACCTCTTCTTTCCAACATTAAATTTTCCGGTATGGTTATCAAGCCAGCATTAAGCTAATGAATGCTGTAGGGAGGAGGTTGTTCTGTAACCTCTACACAGTGTGGCAGCTGTGCAGTCCCAGCTGTGTGAAATCTTCTTTCCTATTTCAGATCTCACTCACTTTCTTCATCTTTCCTATCCACCAAAATTTCGGCGCTTACACTCTAATACGAAAATTTTCCGTCATGGCTATCAAGCCATGAGTTCTGTAACCATTCTATCCACCGATTAGTGAAGAAAAATACCTGTGACATACCTAACAGTAATATAAACAACAGAGAAGTATGATGTAATTAAGATAAAATGTATTTGAGTAACAAGTATGTATAGAACACTGGTAATATAGTAAGTACAAAGTGTTATTTTATTGGAAATGGTCCCACAATAATATTTTAAAAAGATGTACAAATTCGTGTTCAAGCAGGAGGGTTGGATAAGCAGCTGCAGCAGCAAGTCGTATACTCCTAGCTCACTCATTTCTTACATAGTTTAATTCTTAATTTCTTTGCGTGTTTTTGGTACTTGCATTGTTTGATACATAAATTTCGGGCGTATTATAGTATTTGAGAGTTGTAGCATCGCGTTTTAGTACCTGAATAGTGTAAATTCGCGTAGTCGTTTGTCTTTTGTTTTTGTTTTGAACGGCCAGTGTCGGTTGGTCAGTCAGTGTGCTTCCTGCCGCCGTTGGATAAGCAGCTGCAGCAGCAAGTCGTATACTCCTAGCTCACTTATTTCTTACATAGTTTAATTCTTAATTTCTTTGAGTGTTTTTGGTACTTGCATTGTTTGATACATAAATTTCGGGCGTATTATAGTATTTGCGAGTTGTAGCATCGCGTTGTAGTACCTGAATAGTGTAAAATCGCGTAGTCTCCTTCCGCTGCCGAACAGTGTGTCAGCAGTGCGTTAGTAGCAGCATTACTGCATTTACTAGGCAATCTTGTATTTTAATAACCGTTTAAATTTTGTCGATTTGTTTGCGCTCTCTGTAGATTAGTTCAGACGTTCTTTGCAAAACAGTTTTTAGCATGGATAGGGACTGCAACTGCTGTGTTCGGATGCAGGCTGAGTTGGCATCCCTTCGCTCCCAGCTTCAGGCAGTGTTGGCTTCGGTCACACAGCTTGAGGCTGTTGCCAATGGGCATCACTGTGGGGGTCCGGATGGGGGTTTGTCGGGGACGGCCAGTTCGTCCCACGCATCCCCCGATCGGACTAAGACTGTGGTTGCCCGGGATACTGCCCGCATTGAGGCTGATCCCTCACCTGTGGTAGAGTGGGAGCTAGTCTCAAGGTGTGGCAGGGGGCGAAAGACATTCCGGAGGGCTGAACGGAAGGCCTCTCCAGTTTGTCTGACGAACCGGTTTCAGGTTCTGTCTCAGGCTGATACTGATCTTCGGCCTGACATGGCTGCTTGTCCTGTTCCAGAGGTTGCCCCTCAGTCTGCAAGATCCGGTCGGTCGCGGAGGGTGGGCTTACTGGTAGTTGAGAGCTCCAACGTCAGGCGCGTAATGGGGCCCCTTAGAGAAATGGCAGCAAGAGAGGGGAAGAAAACCAATGTGCACTCCGTGTGCATACCGGGGGGAGTCATTCCAGATGTGGAAAGGGTCCTTCCGGATGCCATGAAGGGTACAGGGTGCACCCATCTGCAGGTGGTCGCTCATGTCGGCACCAATGATGTGTGTCGCTATGGATCGGAGGAAATCCTCTCTGGCTTCCGACGGCTATCTGATTTGGTGAAGACTGCCAGTCTCGCTAATGGGATGAAAGCAGAGCTCACCATCTGCAGCATCGTCGACAGGACTGACTGCGGACCATTGGTACAGAGCCGAGTGGAGGGTCTGAATCAGAGGCTGAGACGGTTCTGCGACCATGTGGGCTGCAGATTCCTCGACTTGCGCTATAGGGTGGTGGGGTTTCGGGTTCCGCTGGATAGGTCAGGAGTCCACTACACGCAGCAAGCGGCTACACGGGTAGCGGGGGTTGTGTGGCGTGGACTGGGCGGTTTTTTAGGTTAGATGGCCTCGGGCAAGTACAGAAAGGGCAACAGCCTCAAAGGGTGCGGAGCAAAGTCAGGACATACGGGGACCAAGCAGCAATCGGTATTGTAATTGTAAACTGTCGAAGCTGCGTTGGTAAAGTACCGGAACTTCAAGCGCTGATAGAAAGCACCGAAGCTGAAATCGTTATAGGTACAGAGAGCTGGCTTAAGCCAGAGATAAATTCTGCCGAAATTTTTACAGAGGTACAGACGGTGTTTAGGAAGGATAGATTGCATGCAACCGGTGGTGGAGTGTTTGTCGCTGTTAGTAGTAGTTTATCCTGTAGTGAAGTGGAAGTGGATAGTTCCTGTGAATTATTATGGGTGGAGGTTACACTCAACAACCGAGCTGGGTTAATAATTGGCTCCTTTTACCGACCTCCCGATTCAGCAGCGTTAGTGGCAGAACAACTGAGAGAAAATTTGGAATACATTTCGCATAAATTTCCTCAGCATGTTATAGTCTTAGGTGGAGATTTCAATTTACCAGATATAGACTGGGACACTCAGATGTTTAGGACGGGTGGTAGGGACAGAGCATCGAGTGACATTATACTGAGTGCACTATCCGAAAATTACCTCGAGCAATTAAACAGAGAACCGACTCGTGGAGATAACATCTTGGACCTACTGATAACAAACAGACCCGAACTTTTCGACTCTGTAAGTGCAGAACAGGGAATCAGTGATCATAAGGCCGTTGTAGCATCCCTGAATATGGAAGTTAATAGGAATATAAAAAAAGGAAGGAAGGTTTATCTGTTTAGCAAGAGTAATAGAAGGCAGATTTCAGACCACCTAACAGATCAAAACGAAAATTTCTGTTCCGACACTGACAATGTTGAGTGTTTATGGAAAAAGTTCAAGGCAATCGTAAAATGCGTTTTAGACAGGTACGTGCCGAGTAAAACTGTGAGGGACGGGAAAAACCCACAGTGGTACAACAACAAAGTTAGGAAACTACTGCGAAAGCAAAGAGAGCTTCACTCCAAGTTTAAACGCAGCCAAAACCTCTCAGACAAACAGAAGCTAAGCGATGTCAAAGTTAGCGTAAGGAGGGCTATGCGAGAAGCGTTCAGTGAATTCGAAAGTAAAATTCTATGTACAGACTTGACAGAAAATCCTAGGAAGTTCTGGTCTTACGTTAAATCAGTAAGTGGCTCGAAACAGCATATCCAGACACTCCGGGATGATGATGGCATTGAAACAGAGGTCGACACGAGTAAAGCTGAAATACTAAACACCTTTTTCCAAAGCTGTTTCACAGAGGAAGACCGCACTGCAGTTCCTTCTCTAAATCCTCGCACAAACGAAAAAATGGCTGACATCGAAATAAGTGTCCAAGGAATAGAAAAGGAACTGGAATCACTCAACAGAGGAAAGTCCACTGGACCTGACGGGATACCAATTCGATTCTACACAGAGTACGCGAAAGAACTTGCCCCCCTTCTAACAGCCGTGTACCGCAAGTCTCTAGAGGAACGGAGGGTTCCAAATGATTGGAAAAGAGCACAGGTAGTCCCAGTCTTCAAGAAGGGTCGTCGAGCAGATGCGCAAAACTATAGACCTATATCTCTGACGTCGATCTGTTGTAGAATTTTAGAACATGTTTTTTGCTCGAATATCATGTCGTTTTTGGAAACCCAGAATCTACTATGTAGGAATCAACATGGATTCCGGAAACAGCGATCGTGTGAGACCCAACTCGCGTTATTTGTTCATGAGACCCAGAAAATATTAGATACAGGCTCCCAGGTAGATGCTATTTTTCTTGACTTCCGGAAGGCGTTCGATACAGTTCCGCACTGTCGCCTGATAAACAAAGTAAGAGCCTACGGGATATCAGACCAGCTGTGTGGCTGGATTGAAGATTTTTTAGCAAACAGAACACAGCATGTTGTTATCAATGGAGAGACGTCTACAGACGTTAAGGTAACCTCTGGCGTGCCACAGGGGAGTGTTATGGGACCATTGCTTTTCACAATATATATAAATGACCTAGTAGATAGTGTCGGAAGTTCCATGCGGCTTTTCGCAGATGATGCTGTAGTATACAGAGAAGTTGCAGCATTAGAAAATTGTAGCGAAATGCAGGAAGATCTGCAGCGGATAGGCACTTGGTGCAGGGAGCGGCAACTGTCCCTTAACATAGACAAATGTAATGTATTGCGAATACATAGAAAGAAGGATCCTTTATTGTATGATTATATGATAGCGGAACAAACACTGGTAGCAGTTACTTCTGTAAAATATCTGGGAGTATGCGTGCGGAACGATTTGAAGTGGAATGATCATATAAAATTAATTGTTGGTAAGGCGGGTACCAGGTTGAGATTCATTGGGAGAGTGCTTAGAAAATCTAGTCCAGCAACAAAGGAGGTGGCTTACAAAACACTCGTTCGACCTATACTTGAGTATTGCTCATCAGTGTGGGATCCGTACCAGATCGGGTTGACGGAGGAGATAGAGAAGATCCAAAGAAGAGCGGTGCGTTTCGTCACAGGGTTATTTGGTAACCGTGATAGCGTTACGGAGATGTTTAATACACTCAAGTGGCAGACTCTGCAAGAGAGGTGCTCTGCATCGCGGTGTAGCTTGCTCGCCAGGTTTCGAGAGGGTGCGTTTCTGGATGAGGTATCGAGTATATTGCTTCCCCGTACTTATACCTCCCGAGGAGATCACGAATGTAAAATTAGAGAGATTAGAGCGCGCACGGAGGCTTTCAGACAGTCGTTCTTCCCGCGAACCATACGCGACTGGAACAGGAAAGGGAGGTAATGACAGTGGCACGTAAAGTGCCCTCCGCCACACACCGTTGGGTGGCTTGCAGAGTATGAATGTAGATGTAGATGTAGATGTAGATCTGAAGTGGCAGTGAAACCTATTGTATGCTGTAGAGCTAACTAATTAATAATAAAAGAGAGTGCTTAGTGTTACGAAAAATATGCAGACAAGTTGTAAGAATAAACTCACCTTATGTAGCAAGGAATGGCAGTGAAATAGAATTGAGCAGTGCTTGTGGTTGAGACGTGAAGGACACGTCCCTGAAGTATTTATAAGGTTGGAGGTGGCCGTTATTTGGTGTAGTGTGTGACAGGACACACCTACACGTATTGAGGTTATGAGTTGGAGGCGTGAATGCGACCATAGGTACCCTTATGTTAAATGAGACAGAGCAGCTCATGGTGTCCTATAGGTTTAAGGAATTTAGCATTACGCTCGTCCATAATTACTTGATGCACTTTAGTGGTAGGTCGAGAGAGACTACCTGTGGTTTCAGCATCCGATCGAGTGGAAATGGATTGCCACGTGAGCAAGCTGATCAGCTGCAATACACTAGAGATATGAAATAAATGTGCTATCCTATGCTTTTAATGTTAATAGAGTGAGTGTTAAATAAGTACATACACTAGCAACATAATTGAATATTATAATGACAGACGTGAAACATTATTTTTAGCCCAGCATAAATACACTTCGAAGAAGTAAGTACATAATTGCAGATGTGGAACTGACACAACAGCAGAGGACCAATAAGTGGATTTAGTAGTCAACTAAACGTAGTGTGTTTTGAACACTCAGAACTGTACTATTACCAAAAGTTACTCACATGTACAAAGAAGCTGAGAAAACAACCACTAATTATACTCACACTATCTCTAAGAATAAGGTAATCAAAGATGAGTCAGCTAAGTGAATAAAATACAAATGTATCAGGAATGTACCGAGCATTGGTTCAGTGTTCCGGCCTAGAAATAATAAATTCAGATTAAATATGATTTATGATTATATGCCTTGAGCATAAATTTTCTCTAGTACGTGACTAAAGGCGTTTTGAGCCATTTGTTTACCGATTTTATGACAGTTAAGTAACCGTAAGAGTAATATTGAAAAAGTTCTGTTAACTTTGTTCCAGCAAAATACTGAAAAATGAAATGTATATATCCCCATTTCATTGTGACCCACCCATAGATAATAAGTGAACAGAGTCTGAGGCACTCTTTTGTTTGTTCTACAGGACAAACCAGATAATGGCAGCCTGGTAGCTGCGTGAAAGCGTGGAGTGACTTGGACACAACTCACAGTGACCCCTCCCCTTTCCCCATGTTATTTGGAGTGAATGTGAAGGACGCACACCATAGCAACTTCCCCTCCTCTACCCTTGTGAATGGAAGTGTAGGACGCCAGCCAAAGCGGCTACAACCACGTGTGTAAAAATTATTTGTGAAAATTTTCTTTCAGGTTTAGAAAAGACTGCTAAGATATAATCATCTGTTTATGTATGATGTTATTTCCTTTGAATTTGTGTATGTAATAATGTATTTAATGGATTTAAGATTTTCATAATTTTACATATTTTATGTGTTTGTTTGTCTAAGGGAATATGTATGCCAAAATGTTTCATGGACTTTGCTTAAAAATTTTGAGTAATAATGTTGCTTAAGAGGCAGTGAACATGCCCGCAATTTAAATAATTAATGTACGTAATCAGTTTTCTTTTAATGTTTCTACATGTTTACATTTCAATGTTCATTTTTCATAGGAAGTTACGCTGTACTCTTGCTTCCCTTTTTGTAATTAAATTTTTTTTTCATTCATTAACATTAAAAAAAAAATTTAATTAGTGGGTGATGTAGGGAAGCAGCCTACTCACGCTGTAGTAAATTCACATCAGTCTTTCCATTGTGTGCCAGCCACTCCGCTGTAACTAGTTCTGACGTCATAAATGTTGCGCAATACTTTAAAAATCCAGCAAATAACCTAAAACTTTTCTAGCATGTCAGGAGTAATGCTAAATTAATGTGTGTTAAATATCAGTTCGATAACTTTAGCCATTTTCGAAATTTGGACGTTTCTCTGTAAAAATCATTGGCGCAACAGAAAAGAGCTAGAGACTTCAAAATTTATATTTAAATTCATCTTTCATAATAATTTAATAAAAACAGTACTTTGGGATTCACAAATTAAGATTTTAGTGGAAATTCATGATTTTCTGGTTTTTGTCTCAAAACTTAAGGAAGCAAGATAGATTAAGTAGGCTAATAAATAAGGCTAGGATGTTTAGATTTAAATAGGTTGGAGATCCGCTATAACTATGAAGATGTGAAAAGTTTCATTTGAATACCTATAAAATTACAGCGATAGCGTATCTCCAAAGAGCCAGTTCAGAGCTCGTCTACTGCGTGCAGTGTAATTAAATTAATTCTCTCGCCCAAAATATTTAAGTTAGCCACGTCAAAATTTTATTATCAATACTTAACTGCGTGCTGAATGCACATTTAAATTAAGAGCTTCATCGGCCAGCAGCAAGAGAAGCTATGATTTATTAGGTAACTTAAAGTGGTGCATTACTAGCCCAGCGGCTAGTCGGGAGAGCCGATTTGGTCAGGCGTTCCCTTAGCCGTCCGCACCGCGGCTTTATACATAAGAACGCTGCGCGAGGAAGGAAGGCCCCAGTTCTCTCCAGACGCTGAATAACACGCCATCTGTGTCGGGAGTCGCGTCGCGTCGGTATCATTGCTACAAACAGCCTCGGATGCCGTATTAAGTTACTCGAGATACGCGTAACCATGAAATCATTTGCGAGTGAAGTGTTAATTCTGGGTTGACTTTCATTATCTAGCTTCAGTTTGCGTATTGTCGTATTTTCACGTGCCGTCGTGGGACAGACATTCTACCATTATTTAGCGTGGCGTTTGATGAAATATTATCATCAAATTATGGCGAGCATTCATTTTAACATTTAATTCGGACATTTATAGTTGCATCAGCGCATTAGACTCTGAACTGCTCTGTTAGTTAGGTTGTATGGATACTTTTGTTTTTCATCTGTGACTTTCAGAATATACTCAACTATTTTGGAATATCGTTTTCGATTATAAATTCCGGACAATCTCCTATTTCCTCAGAGCTATAAGCTGCAGCTATAATTGTATTCTCAGATGAAGTGGGCACTAGGAATTCTAATTACAGGCTTCATGTTTTGTTAAATCACTTTCTGGTTGCTAAAGTGTAATTAGAGAGCCAGTGTTGAGAACGGCGAAAGACAGCATAAATAACATTCCAAATACCGGGAAATGAAGTGTTTCTACATACATTCAAACACATTTATGCAACAGTAATCATATAATCCAAACCGCCGCCCCACATATGGTGCATCGGCCGGGAAATGCAGTGTTTCTACATTCAAACTTTTATACAGCAATAATATTTTAAAAACCGCCACCCCACAAGGTGTGAAGTTCAGAAGGCATTAAGATTTACAGCTGGGGTGAACACTGTACGAGCACCAAGAAATATTGACAGAGAAAGGATAAGAGGAGCAGAAAGAAGAGAAAGGCATTTGAAGTATGATGGAACAACAGGCCAGAAAAGAAGACAGAAGAGGAAGCTTTTGGAGGATGGAGACGAAGACCCTGATAATCCATCCTATAGTGCAGGAATGTATTGAGAAACTTTGATAGCCATTTCCCGTAAATTAGAATTTTTCGAATATAAGGAACATTTTCTCAAAATCCACTCAAGCTAGAGAGATGAAATTTTTATACAGCACTCCTAGTGGTCAAACTTACATTGTAACACAGCCATTTGGCAATATGTTCAGTAGTTTAATTTCAGTTTAATTATAAAGCAATTATTTGTAAAAAAATTTGGGACATTAATAAAAAAATAATTGGAAGGAAACTAGAAAAGATACTCCAAAATCCCTCTGTCATAACTGCAATACTAAACCACTCTATATGTAAAAAAAATTCAAATTTTTCTATTTGGAAGTTTATTCATAAATGTTCCTCAAACTTAGTGATTTTAACATGGGCAGCATAGGCACCTCCGGCTCCCCTTAACCAAACCCAACAGGTTCCTCAGTTCTGCAGATGGTCGAAAAAGCCATTTAGTGTCATATCTTCCGGGGACCCTTGCAATTCTTGACGACATGACACCAAAATACAGCAAAAAGGCCAAAGTGGTTGGTGTGTTCGCATCTTCATTCTGCTCTGTAGACTGAACTCGCTTGGGGCCGAATGCACTACGTATCTCTCAGAATAAACGTTTGGTCGAAACACTGTCTTCAGATGTGTTTTTCACTCAACAGGCTTTCAGGATCAGATACCGCACGTTTTCTATGAACTAACGTACGCAATACACTATCGCATTGTGCGGGATGATGGCAGCTTGTGGCCTGAAAATATAGCTCTGTACGCTTTGGCTTGCGGCAGATGCCGTGTCCCAAGGTTCCATCTGCTTTCCTCCGTAACAAGACGTCAAGAAAAGGAAGATTGTGGAATTTCCACAACGTCATCCGGCGCAAACCCGCGAAGACTGTTTACAGAAAATTCATGATCCACAATACGCTTTTAAACATCAGAACTACTATAGCTGAGCGGTCAGTTAATACTTACATGAAACGTTAACAGTTTAACAATTATGATACTAAAAGATGAATGCTACTTACATGTAACAGGGGAGCATTTGTACCTACACAAGGTAAATATAGACTCACATATTGGAAAAAGCAACATGAGCCTGTATTCCTGCTCAGATCGTCACAACTCACCCTACAAGTACTAATATCCATGTTCCTTTCTGATGCTTGCTGCTGAGTTCTTCAGCTGTTGATTGGCATTAGCGATAGTTGCAACGCCGGCTGTGCGACTAGAGGGCGCTTGAGGTCGTGAGGACAGCATTTTAAAATGTGGTGTCGCGCGTTAGGGATGGGGTGGTGGGGGGGGGGGGGGGGGGGGGAGAGAAGGACTCAACACGTGACACGCCGCAGCGGAGCCGGGATGAGGACTCGTGGAGGGCGCGAGCGAACCAAAGTCTAGAGCAGCGGGGTCCCGCGCTGTGCTGTCCAACGAGGACCAAACAAACCACTGCGGCTGGCTTCCCGATGGTTTGGCAGTGCGGAGAGGAAACTAGCGTATCCAATTTCATGGTAACACCCTTGTCAAATATCCTTCCTGGAGAATTTAACAGTTATTTTTCATAAAACTCATGCTGACGTGTGCTGGGAGGCTCAGGTGGTGCGGAATCTTAGGTTGGCTTGCCTAGGAATGTGGCAGCCTTGGGGTATACTCCCTTGTTTCTTAGTCGGCAAATGTAAGGCATAGTGACTAAAGATAACAGGCGTTGTACATCTGGGCTGGTACCATTCTGTACCGAGTGCTCATTTCTTATGTACTTAAACTTATTGTGTGGTTAAAACCATCAAAAATGCCGAGTGGCTAAAAATTCGTTAACCTGTCTGTTGTGTAACTGTAGTTGTTATTTTTGATATTTTTCGAGTTAATCGTTTGGGACCGACATACAGCGGTGAACTATTTTAGCATAGGAAATTCTGCATATGAGCTAGTGGCTGTTTGTTAATAATTAACTGCATGCTTAAAGCAACAGCTGTCGAACCGAACAGTTGGTCACTAAAGCGCCAAAGAAACTGCATATTCAAATACAAAAATATGTAAATAGGCAGAATACGGCGCTGCGGTCGGCAACATCTATATAAGACAGCAAGTGTGTGGCACAGTTGTTAGATCGGTTACTGATGCTTTTAATGGCAGTTTATCAAGATTTAAGTCACTTTGGACGTGGTGTTATAGTCGGCGCACGAGCAATGGGACACATCATCTCCGATGTAGCGATGGACTGGGGATTTTCCAGTACGATCATTTCACGAGTTTACTGCGAAAAACTCCGACATCGTTGCAGCCGGAAAAAGATCCTGCAAGAACAGGACCAACGACGACTGAAGAGAATCGTTTAACGCAAACAGAAGTGCAACCCTTTCGCAAATTGCTGCAGATTTCAATGCTGGGCCATAAACAAGTGCGAGTGGGCGAACATTCAACGGAACATCATCGATATGGGCTTTCGGAGTCGAAGGCCCACTATTGTACCTTTGATGACAACACGATACAAAGCTTTACGTCTCGCCTGAGCCGTCAACGCCGACATTGAACTGTTAACGACTGGAAACATGTTGCCTAGACAGACGAGTTTCGTTTCAAATTGTATCTAGCAGATGGACGAGTACGGGTATGGAGACAGCCTCATTAATCTAAGGTAGCTGCACGTTAGAAGGAGACTGTTCAAGGTGGTGGATGCAGTTGGAGTGTTACGTCTAGAACGACTCTGACAGGTGACTCGTACGTAGGCATTCTGTCTCATCACCTGCATCCATTCACGTCCATTGTGCATTCCTACGGACTTGGGACTTCCAGCAGGATAATGCAACACCCCACACGTCCAGAATTGCTACAGAGTGGCTTCAGGACCACTCTTCTGAGTTAAAACACTTCCGCTGGCCACCAGTCTCACCAGACATCAACATTATGGAGTATATATGCTATACTTTGCAACGTGCTGTTCAGAAGAGATCTCTACCCTCTCGTAATCTTACTGATTTATGGACAGCACTGCAGTATTCATGGTGTCAATTCCCTCCATCACTATTTGAGACATTAGTCGAGTCCATGCCACGTCGTGTTGCTCTACTTACACGTATTCGCGGGGGTCCTACACCATATTAGGCAGGTGTACTGGTTCTTCAGTGTATGACGCTTAAGAAACTGCGAAATCGCTTGATAAGTTGACTATTGTTTGAGCCACATGGTTGAAATATTCTTTGTTGTTATTATTCTTACGGACATCTTTAACATTGTCTGGCAGTACCGCTGTATGCTTTGTTTTAGAATAATTTGTGGCAGTAAAACGGTTTATGTCTTACCTCCAATCGCACCTCTACCTTTAAATCGTTGTCACTGAATACTTTTAAAACCTTCCACTTGTTAGGTTTCAGGATTTAAGGATTTATTCATTGATAAGCGATAACTTTATGTCTGATTAAGTATCAGGCAGCTAGTGCCCATAACATTTCATGTGACTGGACTGATGTGTAACCGAGTGTATTGTCAGCGCTGAAGGCACCGGTTAATGGAATTACTGTTTCCATGTGCTGTGTCGATAAGGCCTATGCCTGAGGATGTCCCGTTAGACGGTTAGGATCATTAGCGCTTTGGACTGAAACTCCCTGTTGTGGATTGGCAGGAGAGCCAACCCAGGATTATAGAGGAAGCCGAAAGGCACGCGTTTTAGCTGACGCAGACTGGCGTGAGGTCTGGAACGGGACAAGGAATTTAGACTAGAAAAAAAAAAGGATGTAGCTGGTGGAATACTTAACTTTAATCCATTAATGTTGAACATAGCTCTTGTCTGTACATTATTTACAATATCAATAGTAACTGAACATGGCGCCTTGCTAGGTCGTAGCAAATGACGTAGCTGAAGGCTATGCTAACTATCGTCTCGGCAAATGAGAGCGTATTTTGTCAGTGAACCATCGCTAGCAAAGTCGGTTGTACAACTGGGGCGAGTGCTAGGAAGTCTCTCTAGACCTGCCGTGTGGCGGCGCTCGGTCTGCAATCACTGATAGTGGCGACACGCGGGTCCGACGTATACTAACGGACCGCGGCCGATTTAAAGGCTACCACCTAGCGGTGACACCACACTCCCAAACACCTGTCATTGTTAACCTGCATAGAGCTCCGAATTTGTTGTAAGAAAACTATTCGTGTTATGTGTGGCCAACGGTTGGATTTAAAAATTGTTTGGTGTATTCCTGAAGTTAAAACGGCTAGTGTCCATTCATATTGATAAATTCATTGGAGGATTTAAAGACAGCTGACCGCCGGGTTAAAATTTAATCCGCTTGTGTAAGTTGATAAAATGGTTAGCATTTCAATGTTTAACTGTTTGTGTAGTTTGAAAATTTTAATCGCTATTGCTGATTCAAACTGAGATTCAAAGGCTGTTATGGGCCGAGCTAAACTCCATGTTTTGTCTGTTTGCACAATCTTTAGACCATTGGTAAATATATGTAATTTTATATTTTATGAAGTTTTGTAATTTAAGTGGCTACAACCGGTCAAGTAGGTAAGTTGAGATAAGTATTTTAAGGCGACTACACACCAGTTAAATTTTTAGTATTTTGAGTGTTGTGTAATCATACGTGGACGGTTAGAGCCGTGGCTGATTTGAATGGTTCTATGGCTTAAGTGTCAATTGCAATAAAGAATAATAAATAATGCTTTTGGATGGGACTGCTGAGAACCGTGGACAATACTAAGTCCTTATTGTTTTGAAATTACTTACAAGGGGAGGCCACGATATTGGGAACACAGATTTACTTCAAACTTTGTACAACTTTAGTAGGTCATCAAAACAACATACTTTGGCAATTCCAAGAAAATCGCAAGAAAGGTTTTACGCGTTTGTTATGAAACTGATGTATCAGTGCGTAGGTACCGGATTTTAGAGTTCATGGTGGACAAGAGGTTAGCGTTCCAACTTACAAGGGAACCTCCCCATCGCACCCCCCTCAGATTTAGTTATAAGTTGGCACAGTGGAGAGGCCTTGAAAAACTGAACATAGGTCAATCGAGAAAACAGGAAGAAGTTGTGTGGAACTATGAAAAAAATAAGCAAAATATACAAACTGAGTAGTCCATGCGCAAGATAGTCAATATCAAGGAGAGTGTGAGCTTAGGAACGCCGTGGTCCCGTGGTTAGCGTGAGCAACTGCGGAACGAAAGGTCCTTTTTTCAAGTCAGCTCTCGACTGAAAATTTTACTTTCTGTATTTTCGCAAAGTTATGATCTGTCCGTTCGTTCATTGAAGTCTCTGTTCACTGTAATAACTTTAGTGTCTATGTTTTGCGACCGCACCGCAAAACCGTGCGATTAGTAGACGAAAGTACGTGCCTCTCCAGTGGGAACCGAAAACATTTGATCGCAAGGTCATAGGTCAACCGATTCCTCCACATGAAAACACGTCTGATATATTCTATACGACACTGGTGACGGCATGTGCGTCACATGACAGGGATGTGTTGTCGACCCACGTAACTTGTACACTTGGCGAATGGGTAAAAAGATTCTTCTACCTTGCCCGATTTAGGTTATCTTGTGGATGTGATAATCACTCCCAAAAAAGTGATGAAAATATAAGAGTTTGTCACATAAACAGCAGCAAATGAATGCAACAGTTTCACAGTCGCACAGTTTTCCCTGTGCTCTGTCAAAACATGTTTTTAACGTTATCAAATTTTTCCGTGTATAGACCGTCAAATCCTGCATATGTCCAAGCAAATCTGAACATGTCCTGGAATTTTGGAGAGCGAAGTTGATTATGTGTGTGTGCCTGAACTTTGATAATTGTCTGAAAATAAAAAATTAAACTTTTCACTCGTGGGAAGACTTGAACCAAGGACCTCTCGTTCCACAGCTGCTCACGCTAACCACGGGACCACGGCGCTCCTGCTGTCGCACTATCCTTGATGTTGCTTATCTTGCACATGGACTACTCAGTTTGCATATTTTGCTTATTTTTTTCATAGTTCCACACAACTTCTTCCTGTTTTCTCGATTGATCTGTGTTGAGTTTTTCAAGGCTTCTCCACTGTGCCAACTTACAAGTAAATCTGCGGGGGGTGCGATGGGGAGGTTCCCTTGTTAGTAAGCTACACGAGTCTTAGGCGACAGTTCGACTGCCCCTCGAACCTTGTTTTCTTTAGCGCTAGTGCAAATTCTGTGATATTCATAGAATTTGCACGTGCACTATTCGTTCTTGCTGTTAGCAACGTGTCACCGCTACGCAGGGTAACTGCCAAATGGGGCCAGCCTCTGTGTCTGCAGCTCTAAGCGTCTAGGAGCAAAGTAGTTCGGGGTGGATTGCCAGACTGAAAATATAAAGGATTTCACAAATCAAGACAGGCAAACATTTTCAAGAAAACTCTATGCGTTTTTTCATTTACTTGTCGATGGTTACAAATATGTTTGTTCTGACAATTAAATTTACTTAAAATATTAAATAGTCACACAAAATGAAATTCACCAAAACTTCATGCAAATACACCTCTCAAATGTCATATTAAATAAATAATATGACCAGCGATAAAAAATTATAGATTGGAAATTTAGTTTGAGCAGGACTCGAATCTTCGCCTCATACATGTTCGTTTTACGAAGCTCGAACGCTAGCTACTTGACTACCACGAACTAGCAATTACACACAGATACATCAGTTACATAATAGACGTGTAAAACTTCTGTTGCGATTTTATCGGTATTGCCAGATTAGTGCACCTTATACTTGCGCACTATGTTGTTTTAATGGACTACTAAAGATTGTAACTAGGCTGTTTAGGTTTTTATATTGGTAACGCCACGTAGCGCTCTGTATGAAAATCACTGGCTGTGCTGTGTGCAGTCTGTGGCTGGTTGGCATTGTTGTAATATTCGCTATTGTATTGTTGGGCAGTTGAATGTGAATAGCGCGTAGCGTTGCGCAGTTGGAGGTGAGCCGCCAGCAGTGGTGGATGTGGGGAGTGAGATGGGGGAGTTATGAGAGGGGATGATCTGGACGTGTGTCCATCAGAGAGACTAAATTTGTAATACTGGATATCATGAACTAACATAATATATGAATTCTGAACACTATTAAGGTAAATACATTGTTTGTTCTCTATCAAAAACTTTCATTTGCTGACTATGCCTATCAGTAGTTATAGCCTTCCGTAATTAGAATCTTTTATTTAGCTGGCAGTATTGGCGCACGCTGTATTGCAGTAGTTTGAGTAACGAAGATTTTTGTGAGGTAAGTGATTCATTAAAGGTGTAGGTTATTGTTAGTCAGGGCCATTCTTTTGTAAGGATTATTGAAAGTCAGATTGCGTTGCGCTAAAAAAAAATATTGTGTGTCAGTTTAGTGTTGATCAGAATAAGTAAAGAGAGAGATGTCTGAGTACGTTCAGTTCTGCTCAGCTGTTTGAAAATCAAATAACGTGAGAGGTTTATCAGCACAGTAATTCACAAATTTTTCTAAGGGGACGTTTCAAGGTGTACAAAGTTCGAAGTAATTCTCTGATCCAAACGCCGTGGCCTCCCCTTGGTAGTAACAAAAGACCAGTTGAATTTGGATTACTTGCTGGATTGCGTCATTTCTTTTAAAGATGGCTTAGGCCAGCTGATACTTAAGAACCCTTACATGTCGGGCCTTGTTGCATCAAACTGAAAACTGGAATGTGTTATTAATAATGTGGCTAATATGATGTTTTTCCCAATAACTGTGTGCATTGCTCAAGTGGCGAAGTACGAATTTCCCAATTAGGTAAATTTAATTTTATGTGTCTAATATATTTCACTCCAGGACCCTTTGAGTCCTAGCTACCCCTGCTCCGAAGGGTATCCCCATTTCTTTTTTCCATGGTAGGACAAAGAGGGGAAGGGGGGAGGGGTTTCACTTCTCATTCAGCATTCACTACTATCTCAATTAAATTCTATATCTCCAGAATCGAGAATCCTTCACTAACACAATTCGCACAGAGCAGAACTAAAATCACCCTCGTTATGTTGTTGATCCATCCTTGCTTTACGTTAAAAAGGTGTTTTTCTACTACTTTTCGTAAAAAAACACAGAAAAGTGGTAATCTCGCCACTGCCATTCTACGTCCTATGGGGGAAGTAGAAGCGTAAGTAACGGATAAATGATATATTAATTGCAAAAGAATGGCTCATATTACTGTTATTCACTAGAGGTGCAAGTTCCCAAATCCCACATTGCAACGACGCAGTACGTACCAAATCTATAACAGAATGTCGCAGTAAGACAGGGACATTGTTGCATGGCATCAGAGAAATACGTTTGTTTGTTTTTGGGAGAGCACTTCACTACAGTGCAGGAGGACAGTTTTGATTTTACTCGTGTGATTAACGACAGGAAAGCATTGAGAACCAAACAGAACGGGTGGCATATTTTCAATGTGTCTGTTTCAGAAAGAAGAAATGCTTGAAACAGACTGAGACTTGCACAAAGAGAGGAGATACTGTCAACGCACATAGCTTTATTATACTCGCAGAATGAGTGGACTGAGGAGCGATACCATACAGATACAGCGCCACGTCAACCAATACAGACACACACACATACACACACACACACACACAACACACACACTCACTAATGACTGAATTCGTGCACAAGAAACGACGCGCACATCTCCTGAAATGACGAAGGCGGTATCCCTTTCATGTCCACAGAACGCCTCATACAACCAGCCTGACCAGCCAGATACAAGGACATTTCACCGGCCGGCAAAAGAAAAGTTCTGTATAGAGAGGTTCGCTGCCGCTGCTGACGTCACAGGCTGCCACAGGCGCCTCATTGTCAACTCGGCTTTGCAAGCGCGCCGCAGGGATTGGGGGTGTGGCCCCGAGTGCTGGACGCCGATCGGTGGGGCTTTGACCGAGCCGGGAAAACATGAAGGCTTTCCACGGCGGCCGATGTCTAACTGACGCATATTCCTTCCCAGTTACCAGTGACGTAGTTTACAATACCGATAAGGGGTACTGTGAATGGAATGACACTTCAGTGAAGTGGAAATGCAGTGCACAGTCGCCGATTGAAACTATGGGAAACATAAAATACACGATAAAAACAGTATGGATATCCGCCCTGTTTCTCAGTGATAACAAACGATCTTTACTGGGTATCGCAGAGGTCAAATATCAGTTGTCCCCATCAATGACTTCCGATTCAGACAGAGAAATAACTTCGCCGATCTGCATGAAAATCTGATCGATTTTGTTCCGTTAAAACCTACGTGTTGCGTAGTATCTGTAAATCAGTCTTGAATCCAGTCGCAAATATGGCCGCATACTCAGTAAGCTCGTATTTTTTCACTAAACAGCAGTGCAGGACGTTGTCAAATGCTTTCCTGAATCCAGCAAACACGCAATCGTACTGAGTGCTACCTCGACAAGCCTACGATATCTCATGGAGGAACAGAGTGACCTGAGATCTCTGTTTGCGGAATCCGTGTTGATTTTTATAGTGATTTTCGTTTTACGAAAACGTCATAGTACACAAGTACAAAACATGTTCCATAATTCTACAACAGATTGATCAGCGGTACACGGCTAAAATTATGTGGATGTGTCCTACGACCTACCTTGAAGGCGGGAATGACATGCACTTTTTTCCAGTCGCTAAGTACCCCTCATCGCTCCAGCTATCTACGATTGCCAGCGAATGAAACAATACAACAACATTAAATTAAATTTATTCCATGAGAGAGGCCATCTTTCCTTTTTTTCCAAGAGAGGCAGAGGCTATAAATTATGAGAATAATTTTAAAACGTCGCACATCTATCAAGCACCACAAACTAGCCGACGAATGACACCTAACAATATACTATTGGTCGTCCGCATATGGTCAGAGAAAGTCTTAGAGAAAATAGTAATACCTAAATGAAGTGTCGTATTTATTTTGGTATTGTGCCTTACACTAAAAGTAATCGATCAGTTTTACTCTTTGAGTAGCTAATAACCTACTATCGCTGAATTAGCGATATTATAGAGTGCCGTCTGGCAACAGCAAGTAAAACCTCTCCAAAAAAGAAAAAAAGTGTCACACTGCATAAAAACTCAAATGTTAGGAACTCTTTCCTGGACTTATTTGGGTTCAGCTTAACGTTGTACAGAAGTGAAAGGTAACCAGTTGACATAGTGTCTGCTAAGCCTTTTGTACAGATAAAGAGCAATATGTACGAGGACTATTCGGAATATGAGGCCCGATAGGTCGCGAAATGGAAACCAACCACAGTAAAAAAAAGTTTTACTTGCAACAGTTAGGTACACCTTCAGGTTACTTCTCTGCACAGTCGCCGCTCCGATTTTGTCGTGGCGTTGAACCAACTTTCCAATACCCTCGTCATAGAAGGCAGCCAGCTGTTCTTTCCGCCACTTCTCTATGTTGGTCTGTACTTCGTTGTCTGTGCCAAAATATTGTCTTGATAGCGTGCGGTTCATGTGAGCAGAGATGAACATCAGAGTGAGCCAAGTGGGTGATCAGACACTTCCCATCAAAAACGCTGCAGGGCCTTCCTCATTGTACCTCCTGTGTGGTTGAGAATTGTTGGAAGAAGGAAATGCATGACAAGTACGTTATGTGGGGTTGCATAATATCAGGCGAAATCCCTCTGTGGGCACCCATACTTAGTGGGAGACACTGTTATTCTAGGCATATTTACGTGCTCACTGTGTGCTCAGAACCAGAAAAAGCGACGTGACGCGATCGACAGCCATACGACAGACATTGCCCAGCACATCTGTTAAAGCTTCATTGGATTTTAACTGTCGTTTCCATTTCACGGCTTTTAGGACCACTTCATGAACAGTCCTTGTATAACGTTCGCGTGAGGAATCACAGAAATAACTTCGGTTTCCCTAGATGACTACCTGTCAGTTACTAAGAGCTTTGACTCTGGTGACGAGAAATTACAAATCTAATTCATGACGGACTGCTTATATTGGGCCTCTTAAATTACGTTACCCAGAGGACCTGCGGTGTCGGCACATTGTGACGTATAGTTAACATCGTCTGCTGAGAGGGTAATAACCGATCAGATAAGGAGGATTTTCCAGTATTAACAGAAATTCATACATTTTGTAGAAAACATAGTGTAAAGCACAGGGAGCTGCACTGGTAAAACGATCGATGAGCCGAGTAGCTGGCCAGTGCTATAGCTCATGCAGACTACAGTGGCCGATGTGTAGTGACCAGTTTTCATTCAAAGCACTGGGCAAGTTCATTTCTTTGTTTGGAAGGGTAGCCCGATAAATGTTTTCCACCTTTTAGCTGGTCAAAAAAATGGTTCAAATGACTCTAAGCACTGTAAGATGTTGTGGTCTCCTGACCTCCATTGCTTACATATTCCGCCCTCACAATCATATTCCGCACATCAAGACGCTTCATTCGAACACAAACTCGATAAGATAAAGTCAATGTTGTTTGAATTCATCTAAACGATATGCAGATAACAAGTAAATCAGAAGTGCGCACCGAGGTTGAAATACTCGAGGCTGGCGTACACACACACATTCAAGACACGACAGTCACAAAAGCTTTTAGTTTCGGGAGAGGCAAATAGGATGCCAGGAGGCCGGTCCCTTCAGAGGATGAGTCAACCTATCTACGTTGCCCGGCGACCACCTGTAGAGCAGACAGCGTTTGCCCATGTGAAAGGGAGAATGATCCCGTGTTCGGCTTAAAACCAAATTCCGCTTCATTGAGCGGCAGCGCCCAGCCTATGCATTCTTTACAAACATAGCACGCAGTTTCAGAGGTTTTCACAGGGTGACAGCAAAACGCCGATGCTACAGATTTCCGGATTGCTCGCCTTAAACGAAATGTCTTTCTCCTGTGTTAGAAGAGCAATGCTGATTGGCAGACGATATTCCTGATGCCTTGAGCTGAAGGAGTTATGGAAGAGACCGAAAGATATACCCCTTCATGTCTGGCATGGAGAGGGGCCATTCCGTTGTCGCTCTTGGAGCTAGAACACATACCAAGAGTGTGTGCGCTCGTACGTGTACTCAAAGAGCGAGGAACAAATCTCTCCTCAGTACTTCAATGGGAGAGCACCTCAGTCGAGAGCGAATCAGAGTGCGACTCTATATTGAGTCCTTGTCATTAAGCATTGTTCACTGTGTTGGCCGCCACACTTATTGTGCGGTGTCAACGGACAGAGTTATAGTAAAACGCCTGCGAGCGAATTTTTGAGTGGCATCTCAGTGGACTGGTTATCTGACCGGTGTACCACGCCAATAGTTACAGCAGGGGCGAATAGGAGTCCTTGACTTCATCAAGGCGTAGGGAGAGTTTGATTGGCGAAGGTCAATCCAGATAGAACGAGAGATATCTTATTTGTCAGCAGCGAGCGGCTCAGACAGCAGTCATCGCAGCTTATGGTATTGTTCGCTACAGCTCTTGCAAGACCCATAATTCCTCCACAACAGTACGCTTCACTGGATTTCGCATGCAACAGTCTTGACCTTACCTAGCAACATTCTAATTATTCAAGTTGATTAGGCGTGGCTCTCAGCCATTCTGCCAAGTCAAATATCCCACTAGTTACGTAAGAAATTTTGTGAATTTTTGCGTTATTTCCTTACAGTGGACGACTCCAGAAGATATTTGTTGCTGAAAGTTTTTCAGGCATTTCTCTTTAGAGCTTTAGGAGCGTCTGTCTGACATCTGCAGTAGTGTGGGGGTGGAAATTGCATCTTGCAGGAGCCACAGGCTAAAGGGTACATCTTACACTAATCCATTGCGCAGAATGACAGAATAACACCCATGTTCGCTCACAGAAAATGGCGACCCTGCCAGGATAGGTAAAATAGGTAAGCTACCAGGATAGGAAAGTGTCAGGATAGTTAGGTACGGCAGGTTGCAGCAGTAGCACTTTGAAGAACTTTCTTTCACGTATTAAATAGCTATTTGCAAAGATTGGGATCAGAATAGATACAGGTAGTGAAGAAGGCAGAATTGTATGGAAAATGGCGTGTGTTATTGTGTTGGAAAATTTTGCATTTTTTTACGATTTTTGTGTAGCTGTTAGGGCATAGGATTTTCAGGTGATAGGCACAGACGCAGAGTGACGCAGAGACGCAGTGTGACGCAGCGTCATATAAGTTAGAATTAAGAAATAACATTTTTCTCCCTTTGCAAGCGCACAGGTGGAGATTGGAGACTGTAGCAGAGCAGACAGAACTTTAGCCGAGAAGTCACGACGTTGTTATTGTTGTTGGTTCAACCAACTGGTAAGTGGTCGTACAGATTTGTAGATAGGGTTGTGGTGTGTTGAAAGAATTTCCATGTTAACCAGAGCACAAGCCAAAAGATTACGTGAGAGACAGCAAGTAGACAAGATGGGGGAGAATCAAACAGATAGACGGCAAGTAAACGAGCTTATTGAGAATAGGAGAGAAGGTGAACCTAAGAATAGGACAGACGGTGAATCAGAGAATAGGACAGTCGGGGAGCTGCAGAATCAGCAGGCTCAGTTAGACTGGGGTAAAATTGAGACAGATCAGACAGATGTGAATCGAAGGGACGAGAACATCGAATTTCCAGAATATGAAAGTCCCGATAGGGCACATTCTGAGCAAGAAACAGACAGCCCACGTAGGAAATGGCAAAGATTAGAAGCGAAACGAGCACAGGAAACGCGTTGCTTTGCCGCATATTCAAGGACAGAATATGCTTCAATACAGTCAATGAACCGGCTGTTACCTAACGTTCAAAGAGAAGTAGACAGTGAGGAAGAGGGGGAACATTTAGAATACGTAGAACCTATCGTACACATTCTAAATATGCCCCAACAACAGACACAGAATTTTGCGGAGTTACGAGCTTCACGAAAAAGTTCCGTAACAGACGCAACTGTACCTGCAAACACAAGACATACACAAGAGCGAGGGCAGAATGCGGAGTTGTTTGCGCCACGTAATGCTTCAATGACAAACGCAACTAGTCCTCAACACAGACAGCACTGGTTATCGCAGTTATCAAACTTGGAAACGCCACAGCATAGCCCAGTAAACGACGTAACTGACCGAGTAGAAAACAATAGATCGAGAATACATAGTTCAGCAGAAGGTAGTATTACTGGACAGGACTCGATCATGGAAATGTTACAAAAAATGAACGCTAGTATGACGAAACAGAATCAGGATATTAATACACAGATAACGAAACAGAATACACAGATGACAAAATAGTATCAGGAATTGAAACAGGATAATAAGGATATTAAGACACAGATCCAACAGGTTAACATCCAGATGGAAGAAGGGATCGCCAGAATTAATCAGATCACTCAGATAAACAAAGACGCGAAAGAATCTAGAGAAAGAATTCAGGTACTAACACAAAGTCAGCAGCAAATACGCACTGGCGTGGACAAGGTCCAATTGGACATCGTAAACGTTGACAAAAAGGTGGAACGTTTTACGAAAAAAGCCACTCGAACAGCAATACAAATTTCGGAAGAACAAGCAATTCAAAGCAAGGTCGCAAAGGTTGCACTGACAAAATATGATCATCGGATCAATAAAATAGAACTTAAAAACAAAGATCAGTTTGAAAAGCTTCGAACAGAATTGATACAAACTATCGAAGAAAACATCGAGACCGATTACACCTGTAGCGAAACAACTGACACGTCAAGCATTAATTCAGCACACGAACACGCGCCGTCTTAGAAAGTTCAAGTAGAACCGAGGCTAGACGTAACACTCGCGCAGAAATCGAAACAGAAACCCCGATTAAAGTAATACATGACATGCCACAGGACCAGGCACAGTACCCAGAAAAACGGAACACATATATCCAGCCGATACCAATCGAAAGACAGGCAACTGAACTAGTAAATCCAATGACACAACATAATAGCAGCACAGGTACTAGACCGCGAACGACGAGAGTAGAAACACAAGAACAACACTTTTGTTCACCAATGATACGATATGACGCGGATATGAGTCTGGAAATTGAGAATAGACAGACAGGCAGTAGATTACCAGAGAATAAACACGACGACACAAGCTGTGGCAGAATATTTGACTCCATGAATCAGCCACAAACCGGATTTATGAGTAGATATGATAGAGGCCACTTCCTTACAGTTAGAAAATTTCAACATTTCAGGGAAGAAGGCGGTAGCTTGCATGCACGCACATTCATCGATCAATTTCAAGTAGGCTTACCAAACCACTGGAGCGTAGCTCACAAACTTGACTTCATTTTGTGCACAAAAAATGGTTCAAATGGCTCTGAGCACTATGGGACTCAACTGCTGAGGTCATCAGTCCCTTAGAACTTAGAACTACGTAAACCTAAGGACATCACACACATCCATGCCCGAGGCAGGATTCGAACCTGCGACCGTAGCGGTCGCGCAGTTCCAGACTGTAGCGCCTAGAACCGCTCGGCCACTCCGGCCGGCATTTCTGCACACATGTCAGGGACAGTAGCAGAGGTGATGCAAAAGATCGCGGCTACCTGTACGTCTTACCTATAGTTCAGAACAGCATTTCTTGAAAGATATTGGTCTAAGGAGGCGCAAAACAAACTTAAATACGAGTTACTTCAGATGACACCATATGAAAGCTCCGGAGAGAAAAGCGTGGTAAAATTCTTTGGTACAATGGACAAAAAGAATCAATGCCTAGACAAACCATACAGTAACGGAGAGCTGATACGTCTATGTAGAATGAAATTACCGGTAATGTATCAACAGGCGACAGTAGGAAAAAATGAAAATACCGAAGAATTCAAAGAGGTTTTAAGGGAACTTGAATTTATGTTTAAAGAAGACGAGGTGAAAGAAAAAAGAAAGGAAAGGGAACAACAAAAGGAGAGGACTAGGAACGAATATTCCAATAATAATAATCGTAATCCTAAAACCAATAGCTTCAGGCAATTTAACAGTCAAGGACAGTGGCACAATGGAGACAATTCGCATAGAAACGATAACCAGAGTAATTGGTACCGAAATAGGAACGGTAATGGACACTCAACGGCTGAAAGCAAGGGGAAACTACAGCCGTAATTTTTCCCGAGGACATGCAGCTTTACTGTATGATTAAATGATGATGGCGTCCTCTTGGGTAAAATATTCCGGAGGTAAAATAGTCCCCCGTTCGGATCTCCGGGCGGGGACTACTGAAGAGAACGTCGTTATCAGGAGAAAGAAAACTGGCATTCTACGGATCGGAGCGTGGAATGTCAGATCCCTTAATCGGGCAGGTAGGTTAGAAAATTTAAAAAGGGAAATAGATAGGTTAAAGTTAGATATAGTGGGAATTAGTGAAGTTCGGTGGCAGGAGGAACAAGACTTTTGGTCAGGTGATTACAGATTTATAAATACAAAATCAAATAGGGGTAATGCAGGAGTAGGTTTAATAATGAATAAAAAAATAGGAGTGCGGGTTAGCTACTACAAACAGCATAGTGAACGCATTATTGTGGCCAAGATAGACACAAAGCCCATGCCTACTACGGTAGTACAAGTTTATATGCCAACTAGCTCTGCAGATGATGAAGAAATTGATGAAATGTATGACGAGATAAAAGAAATTATTCAGGTAGTGAAGGGAGACGAAAATTTAATAGTCATGGGTGACTGGAATTCGTCAGTAGGAAAAGGGAGAGAAGGAAACATAGTAGGTGAATATGGATTGGGGGGAAGAAATGAAAGAGGAAGCCGCCTTGTAGAATTTTGCACAGAGCATAACTTATAGCTAACACTTGATTCGAGAATCATAAAAGAAGGTTGTATACCTGAAAGAATCATGGAGATACTAAAAGGTATCAGATAGATTATATAATGGTAAGACAGAGATTTAGGAACCAGGTTTTAAATTGTAAGACATTTCCAGGGGCAGATGTGGATTCTGCCCACAATCTATTGGTTATGAACTGCAGATTGAAACTGAAGAAACTGCAAAAAGGTGGGAATTTAAGGAGATGGGACCTGGATAAACTGAAAGAACCAGAGGTTGTAGAGAGTTTCAGGGAGAGCATAAGGGAACAATTGACAGGAATGGGGGAAAGAAATACAGTAGAAGAAGAATGGGTGGCTCTGAGGGATGAAGTAGTGAAGGCAGCAGAGGATCAAGTAGGTAAAAAGACGAGGGCTAATAGAAATCCTTGGGTAATAGAAGAAATATTGAATTTAATTGATGAAAGGAGAAAATATAAAAATGCAGTAAATGAAGCAGGCAAAAAGGAATACAAACGTCTCAAAAATGAGATCGACAGGAAGTGCAAAATGGCTAAGCAGGGATGGCTAGAGGACAAATGTAAGGATGTAGAGGCTTGTCTCACTAGGGGTAAGATAGATACTGCCTACAGGAAAATTAAAGAGACCTTTGGAGAGAAGAGAACCACATGTATGAATATCAAGAGCTCAGATGGCAACCCAGTTCTAAGCAAAGAAGGGAAGGCAGAAAGGTGGAAGGAGTATATAGAGGGTTTATACTAGGGCGATGTACTTGAGGACAATATTATGGAAATGGAAGAGGAAGTAGATGAAGATGAAATGGGAGATAAGATACTGCGTGAAGAGTTTGACACAGCACTGAAAGACCTGAGTCGAAACAAGGCCCTGGGAGTAAACAACATTCCATTAGAACTACTGATGGCCTTGGGAGAGCCAGTCATGACAAAACTCTACCATCTGGTGAGCAAGATGTATGAGACAGGCGAAATACCCACAGACTTCAAGAAGAATATAATAATTCCAATCCCAAAGAAAGCAGGTGTTGACAGACGAATGGAAAAACTGGTAGAAGCGGACCTGGGGGAAGATCAGTTTGGATTCCGTAGAAATGTTGGAACACGTGAGGCAATACTAACCTTACGAATTATCTTAGAAGAAAGATTAAGAAAAGGCAAACCTACGTTTCTAGCATTTGTAGACTTAGAGAAAGCTTTTGACAACGTTAACTGGAATACTCTCTTTCAAATTCTGAAGGTGGCAGGGGTAAAATACAAGGAGCGAAAGGCTATTTACAATTTGTACAGAAAGCAGATGGCAGTTATAAGAGTCGAGGGACATGAAAGGGAAGCAGTGGTTGGGAAAGGAGTGAGACAGGGTTGTAGCCTCTCCCCGATGTTATTCAATCTGTATATTGAGCAAGCGGTAAAGGAAACAAAAGAAAAATTCGGAGTAGGTATTAAAATTCATGGAGAAGAAGTAAAAACTTTGAGGTTCGCCGATGACATTGTAATTCTGTCAGAGACAGCAAAGGACTTGGCAGAGCAGTTGAACGGAATGGACAGTGTCTTGAAAGGAGGATATAAGATGAACATCAACAAAAGCAAAACGAGGATAATGGAATGTAGTCAAATTAAATCGGGGTATGCTGAGGGAATTAGATTAGGAAATGAGACACTTAAAGTAGTAAAGGAGTTTTGCTATTTAGGGAGTAAAATAACTAATGATGGTCGAAGTAGAGAGAATATAAAATGTAGACTGGCAATGGCAAGGAAATCGTTTCTGAAGAAGAGAAATTTGTTAACATCGAGTATAGATTTAAGTGTCAGGAAGTCGTTTCTGAAAGTATTTGTATGGAGTGTAGCCATGTATGGAAGTGAAACATGGACGATAAATAGTTTTGACAAGAAGAGAATAGAAGCTTTCGAAATGTGGTGCTACAGAAGAATGCTGAAGATAAGGTGGGTAGATCACGTAACTAATGAGGAGGTATTGAATAGGATTGGGGAGAAGAGAAGTTTGTGGCACAACTTGACTAGAAGAAGGGATCGGTTGGTAGGACATGTTTTGAGGCATCAAGGGATCACAAATTTAGCATTGGAGGGCAGCGTGGAGGGTAAAAATCGTACAGGGAGACCAAGAGATCAATACACTAAGCAGATTCAGAATGATGTAGGTTGCAGTAGGTACTGGGAGATGAAGAAGCTAGCACAGGATAGAGTAGCATGGAGAGCTGCATCAAACCAGTCTCAGGACTGAAGACCACAACAACAACAACAACAATGGACACTCATACAGTGGCGGATATAGGTTTAGAAATCAAAATGCCGACGGTCAAGGGTACTTTGAAAGTGGTCACGACGTTAGAAACAGCAACTGGCGAGACCAGGGCGCAAATAATTACCGAGGAAATTATGGTCCACAGAGGCAAGAACAACACAGCAAAGGGAAACCAGAAGTAGAAATTAGGCCACCAAATCCAGAAAAACGTAAAGATTGACGGGAAAATCCGGAAAAGTTTAGGAAAACTGAAGTCCATTCATGAAAACAATCAAAAAAGGACATTCATGTTTTGGAAGTATCTAGATCAATATTAGAAAAAAACTGATAATAGCCAAATTCAGACAAACAGTGACTTACGAAAATTTCCGATAAAGTCAGCACCAGATACACTTGAATTACGCTACATAGCCTGAGAAAACAGCATAGAATGGGAAAATTCTGAAAGCGAGGATGAACTGCCACCATTTCCGTGGATTACAAAACTAAACGATGAAGAATTGTTCACCCGACTTAGCAATATGTTTGACTGTTAACATAAATTCATACATTTTGTAGAAAACATAGTGTAAACACAGGGAGCCGCATTGGTAAAACGATCGATGAGCCGAGTAGCTGGCCAGTGCTATAGCTCGCGCAGATACGGTGGCCGATGTGTAGTGACCTGTTTTCGTTCAAAGCGCTGGGCAAGTTCATTTCTTTGTTCGGAAGGGTAGACCGATAAATGTTTTCCACCTTTTGGCTGGTCAAAAAAAAATGGTTCAAATGACCCTAAGCACTATGGTACTTAACAGCTGAGGTCATCAGTCCCCTACACTTAGAACTACTGAAACCTAACTAACCAACGGAAATCACACACATCCATGCCCCAGGCAGGATTCGAACCTGCGACCGCAGCTGCCACGTGGTCCGGACTGAAGCGCCTAGAACCGCTCGGCCACCGCGGCCGGCTTTGGCTGGTCAGCGATGACAGAATCTAGAACCCTGCCATCTTTCTCAAGCGACTATATAGAGACTATTTGGTAAAAAATTTCATTTTTGCTTTACGTCTAGCTTTGTATACCAAGTCCGTGATGATGTGCCGATAATTCCGTTAATGAACATACTTATTGTGATGTTTGTGTGAAAGTAAGACACCATGCGAAATTCAGAAAAGTATGCAATGAAAAGTAGAGGTCGCTATGGTTTTGTTTGGTACATATTACATAATATGTTATTGTGTATGAAATTTAGCTAACACACTGAATTTTTCTTTAGACTTCGGTAGAGGTATTTGTCACCAATCTCGTGGAAAATGATCTGATGTAACACTTTTGCGATCGCACCGCACCAGCGATAAGGCCAGAATGAAATATACAAAACATTCCTCATTTTCATAAATGGTTTCGGATATCGAAATGCCATTTTGGAGCCGCGCAGGATCAGCCGAGCGGTGTAGGGCGCTGCCGTCATGGACTGTGCGGCTGGTCCGGGCGGAGGTTCGAGTCCTCCCTCGGGCATGGGTGTGTGTGTTTGTCATTAGGATAAATTAGGTTAAGTAGTGTGTAAGCTTAGGGACTGATGACCTTAGCAGTTAAATCCCATAAGATTTCACACACATTTGAACTTTTTTTTTTTTTTGAGGTTTTGGCAAATGACATCACACAAAGAGGAGAGTATTTTACCATTATGTTATTCTGTGCCGGTTGCAGTCTGGAACCGAGCGACCGCTACGGTCGCAGGTTCGAATGCTGCCTCGGGCATGGATGTGTGTGATGTCCTTAGGTTAGTTAGGATTAATTAGTTCTAAGTTCTAGGCGACTGATGACCTCAGAAGTTAAGTCGCATAGTGCTCATAGCCATTTGAACCATTTTTGTTATTCTGTGAAATTTCATTATCTACCCTGCTATTCCAATAACTACAGACTTTTGCGATGAAAGAATAAAATTTTTAAGGGGACCACACCGTGGTTCAGGTCGAAAAAATCGATTTTCGGTTTACATCATATTTCGATAGATTAAGGTTTTATGTAAGTACTCTGAAAATGATTTTGCTGAAAATATTTTTTTTCAAGCATTTACAGAGCATTTTCCTACCACGTGTGATTATGTGCCCCGCCCACCTATCTGCATATATTTTAGATCTTTATATCCCCTACATTGCACGTTAGGGATTTTTTTTCGTTACTCCCGAATGTGTTGGCTATCCTTGGAATGCAACGGTCGGTATTCTTTTGTTCTGCTGTTTGTAAACAACACGTTTTCAAACACGCGGTTAGTTTTGTTCAAGTGTGATTGCGAGTAGTTGTTATCCTTACGTTTGCACTGCTTGTTCACGTCTGTTTTGTTGTGTTTATTGAAGAAGACGAAACGTAAAGGCATTTTCAAGAAACGACGATTTAGAGGAAACAAGTTTAGAAAGCTTTCTGTACAAGAGGTTATGTCGCCTGACAACGATATTTCTAATTGTAATTCTGTAACAAGTGTATCATCAAAGAAGCTCTCACTATTTCAAGAGGGTTACAACCAATTTACTGTGACAACGTGTGCAGTAACATTATTATAAATTTGAGAATATTATCAGATGTAATTTCTAAATTTGTACAATGTAGACAGTGTGGTGAGTCACAGAGTGTGAAAATTTGTGAGTGTGCCAATGGGAGAAAAGGCCTAGCAATTGCTTTGGATTTAATTTGCACTAAATGCTCAGCTGTGATTTCATTTATGAGTTCTTCAAGACCAGATTTAAGTGGCCCTTATAAAATCAATACTAGATTAGTTTATGCCTGTGCTAGTAAGTCTCTCTAGACCTGCCGTGTGGCGGCGCTCGGTCTGCAATCACTGACAGTGGCGACATGCGGGTCCGACGTATACTAACGGACCGCGGCCGATTTAAAGGCTACCACCTAGCAAGTGTGGTGTCTGGCGGTGACACCACAGGAAGTTCACAAAATATATTTTCTGCAGAAAAAAACTTAATATTTTTGTTAATAAATTTTAAAAAAAGGTATTTTTTAAAAACTATAAAATGGATAAAGTAGATTTTAGTACAGTTGACTATATTAGCATCATGTAACATACAGTAAAAATATTAAGGTCCTGCATCAAATAGTTTTTTCAGAAATGGGTCAAATACTTGCCTAAATTAACATGAATTAGATAGGCAGGGTGTGGTCCGCTTAAGGGCTATCCACAGCTGGTTAAACGAGAAATGCTAGGGGAATTTGGGAATTGGAAGAACATATGTGAAGACATTACACATTTTTTTTCTAAAGAGGATGTGCTTTTCCATAAGCTACTGACTTTGCTTTTTCAGTTCCTCACATAATAAACTTAACAAACCGCTGTTTCAGAATATTGTCGCAGTTGCACATCTTAGTGAGGTGAGACAGTATAAACTCTGCTGTGTTTTGGCAAAAGAAGTGGATTTTGAGATGGAAACCACAGAAATGTGTAAATGTTACTCAACATTCGCCACTCATGACGCTTCTCCAACAGTTACAAATAGTTAACAAGCCAGGTGCAAGTAAATCGCTGCATTTTCGGGGGATTCTTTTTAGATACTAACGAAAGCAGAAGTGAACGGTCATCAGGCATATTTTAAAAAAATCCCCTCCAGCGTTCGTCGTTTCCCCTACAGCGCTCTGAGCCCCCCCCTCCCCCCCACACCACTTCCCCTCGCCCCATGTTTACCCAGATGACTGCGCATCTAGCGGCCACGGCATTTTGCGCGCACTATACCATGCAACTGACTTCTGGGCGAGAATGACGCCGACTGATGATTCAAATGGCTCTAAGCACTGTGGGACTTAACATCTGACATCATCAGTCCCATAGAACTACTTAAACCTAACTAATCTTAGGACACCACACACATCCATGCCCGAGGCAGAATTCGAACCTGCAACTGTAGCAGCAGCGCGATTCCAGACTGAAGCCCCTAAACGCTCAGACACAGCGACCGGTGACGCCGACTGAGAACATTAAAAATTGTAAAGTACAAGGTCTGTATGTAACTACGAGGGCTATTCCGAAAGTAAGGTCCGATAGGTCGCGAAATGGAAACCACGGTAAATATCAAAAATGTTTTATTTGCAACAGTTAGATACACCTTGCAGCTACTTATCTCCATAGTCGCCGACCCGACTTAGACGTGTATCGTAGCGTTGTACCAACTTTCCCATACCCTCGCTATAGAAGGCAGCCGCCAGTGCTCTCCGCCAATTCTCTACGCTGGCCTACGGCTCGTTGTCTTGTGCCGAAATGTTGTCTTCATAACCAGCGGTTCATGTGACCTGAGCTGAAACTCAGAGGGAGACAATTACGGGCTGTATTGTGGGTAATCTCACATTTCCATTTGAAAACGATGCAGGAGCATCTTCATTGCCCCTGCAGAATGCGGCTGAGAATTGTCTTGAAGACGAAACAGCACGACAGTTATGTAATGTTAGCTGCATAGCTTCAGGGGAAATTTCTCACCAAGCCCCCGTACTTGGCGGCAGACACTATTTTCTAGACATCTTTACGCACTCACTGCGAGCTCAGAAATGAGAATAGCGACGTGATGCTAACTGGGGTTATACTAGAGACACTACCCAACACATCTGTGCAAAGCTTTATCGGATTTTCATAGTCGTTTCCATTTCGTGACCGATCGGACCTTACTTTCGGAATAGCCCTCGTCTGTAAAGACCTCAGCGCACTGCTAGATTTCATTTACCCTGAATATAAACGGATTTGTTTCTAATTATCACTAGTTAATGACAGTCAGGGTTGTAACAGGAGCATAACTACTGCAGTTACTTCGAGACAGTATATTTGCACTGAATCTTACTTCTTGTGACTGTCATCTGTCGTTGAGACTATCGTGGTGTTCGAATGGATTGATGCGGTGATCTTTAAGTCAGTTTAAAGTCGGAATGGAGTATAACGGTCCTTATAGAGAGGTAGGAATATTTTATGAAAGCTGCATAAGCTGCGTAAGTGACTAATTCTCCTTCTGGTGGGAAAGTGGAAAGGCTGCCTGTTCACGCGCATTTAAGGGGCACTATGAGCTCGTCAGTGAGTCAGTCTCGAGTTAGTCTAGGGTCCGTCTCTCGTCCTCAGCTTGCTAGTCTGTCTCTCGGCCTCACTTGTTAGGCAGTTAGTGTCTGTCTGTCGTTCGGAGTGTCTGTCGTTCGGATCAACCTTTAAAGCCGGCAAAATGACAGTCTTTCCACTCCGCCAGTAAGAGAATTCAGCGAGTGGTCGCCCGGTCGGGGCTTAGTTCCTGTATCTGAGTCTGCGCGTTAGGCCGCCAGTCTGCTCGAGTTTGCTCAGGCAATGGTCATTGGCGGTTGGATCGATCGGTTGGTCGGTCGCGCACTGAGACACAAGATGACTTGTCCGTCTTGACCGTCGGCGCATGTGAGGTCGCCACGTGAGTCCAGTGGGCCGCGTCTTATAGCGAGGGATAGTGACTTGGCGGTCGACACGAGAGAAACAGGAGTCAACCCACGACATCAGTCTGCGCCTGTGCGAGCTGCGACGCCGTGGTGTAACTGGTTCTCCGAGCGCTTCTGGGCCCCTTCAGTTACCATCTTGTGGAGCTTGGCTTGGTCCTTTCCTGGTGCAGGGATGTCGTATTGTCAGTGGGCGTGTTTCCTCTGCATGGTTGGGTCCGAGCCAGTATTTCCGCCGTCGTGTGTCTGGAAGTGAGTGGGAGACGCACCAGCAGTGCAGTCGTGAAGGAGCAGCGGGCAGTCGGTCGGTTGGTGCGGGCCAGGAAAGACGGGAGATCGGCGCGCCTTCCTGCGTCCGTTGAAGCGGCTGGCAGCGGACGGTTCGGGAGACCGATTTGGGGTGCTGCGCCAGGTCTTCTTGAGAAATCGCCGTTTATTAGAAGTTAAGTGATTGGTTATATGTTGTGTGATTACTCTTGTTAAATTCTACTTGTTTTCTTGGTCAGTCTCTCGTCCCCAGCTTGCTCGTCTGTCTCTCGTCTGCATTTGTTAGGCTGTTAGTGTCTGTCTGTCGTTCGGAGCTGCCTCTGTCATGTTTGTCGGATTTGGTGTGTTAACGAATTTATTGCTTGGAGTGTAACGGCCTAATATCTGAAATATGTTTTGACCTCGCCTATGATCTTGAGAGGCGGTATCTGTGTACTGTAGAGCATCTGAACTCGTTTGGCCAGCCTTGCAGAATTTTATATCACATTGCATTTCATGGGCTTTTATTTAAATGATCATTTTGGTATATAAAGTTGCCACCCTTTCACCGTAAGTCTTTTCTTAGAGCTTAAAATCGAGTTGCACCTTCGGTGGCAAAGTTAATATTTTAATTATTAGTGTTTTGTACCATTTCCATCCCTCCTACGGGGGTGCATTGTTTGTGTGCTTGTGTAAATTGTTAAAGCTTTAGTTTAAAGTAATCTGGTATGTTGCAGATTTGCACCAGTGTAGTCTTCCAGAGGCTATTGTGAGCGGTCGTAACTACGGCCGTGTCAAAAGGGAGCGGCAAGGTCCTTTGCCCGAAAGCTGATACACTCAAAACTTGTTTCTTTCTGTCTCTGAATAAATTGTAACCTGATATTTAGAGGGTGCTTTCTGATTATAATTCAAATCTGTTTCTTTTAAAAAATGTTTAGGCACCATTAAAGTGAATAAATTTCCATTTGTTAAAAAGGAATTTGCTTATGATTTCATCAGTTACTCCCTGGCAACTACTTCCATGCTCACATAGTGTGATGAAATGTGTTAATGTTCTTGATGAATCGCTGGAAAATAAAATAAATTCTTAGAAATGTTCTTTGAAAATGAACCACGGTTCACAGCGGAGATACATTTCGTTGAACGAAAATATATTTCTCGACTTGCAAAGGAAATTTGGTACAAGGACCATGTTAAGACTCTTAAATAGGCAGCCAATTCTGGATGTGATATATCATTCGCAGAACGCAAGCATCCAGAACGTCACATATCTAGATGTTCGTTTGAACATAGCCCATTAAGATGGAAGAAAGCCACCTACGTCGCACACACGCCATCTCCTTTCAGTGCAGGATCGCGAGACGCCATATTGACTTTCTGTTGTAGCCCGCATGTATATACGCCGTTCCTAAGCAACAGTGAATTGACGATCCTTTGAAAACCCATTAATAGTATGATTTGTTCTAATAAAATGATGGGAAACGACATATTGGTCATTAAAGAATCATAGTAACTTGCGTATTAAGGAAGTATAAGGAAGTATACCGTTTAAAGGGCAAAAACACATTATTGTTGATACAATTTGTTATAATTAAATGTCATTTAAGAACATTTCTACAATTAAAACTTCCAGGATGTCGTTACATGCAAAGTATGGTCATAAGATTTTTGATCGTCGGTGTAACCCGATGAATAGACGTACAGTATTGTAAGGTATGAGATAATGTGTTGGTGGTTCGCATCTCACTGACACGAAACTTTTCTTGACTAACCTTCACGTTTTCTAATAGGTTCATACACTAAAAGAAAAGTGTTTTCTGTAATATACGATGCTATGTAGATATAAGTGCGCTCTTTCTGTGGAGTGAGAGTGTTCCATTGGCTTAAACTACAAGACCGCTAGCGCTACTTGCAGTAGATATTTCGCACTTTCTTCTTCCAAGTTCTGTATTCCGCATGTTGTAAATATCTTGCTACTGAATAGGAACAGTGATCAAGTAAGAATGACCTTAGGATTTCACTAAAAGACGAGAATGATGAAATGATTTTTATCTGATTTGCAATTTTGTACCGCAGTACATGTAATGGAACTTTTATAAGCAGATGTCCTTAATGACTCGATATGACAGTTCTTCTTTTTGCCTTGTATCATGTTCACCAACACCGAAATTTTTATTTATGTACATCACAGACAGATAAGGAGGGATACGTGCTATTTAATAGAGCTGACGTTGGAATTTTGCGCCCGTTTATGTCGTAATCCGTGTGATTTGCGCCGCCAGATACAGCCAACAACTGCCGCTGGAGCGCGCTGCGATCGTGTGTACCACGTTGAGAAACGCGTACCGTATGTACAAGTCGCATCGCTCTGAGCATTCAGCACCAAGGTGAACTCGGCTCGGTCATCATTGACGTTGGGAAGCACGGTCCGTGTGTCATCGGCTTTAGGCGGTTCTATTTGCCTGTTCGTGTTTTCCAGCGGCCGCGTACACAGTAACAAAAGGCTTTCCGTAATGCCCTGTTCGGAGAACTGATGTGGGTTAGTTCCACAGCGCGTGTTTGTCTACAAGACGCCGAAGCCGCAGGTTTAACTGCCTGCTACACTGCTCTTGCTTTCAGGAAAAATCATTCACCCTGCAGTGTCCGATGCTTCTGTTAAACTCTTGTGCTTCCTTATGCAAGCAGGGACAAAGCTGACCGGATCGGTATATCTACAGAAATTTCCCATGCCTTCCCAATTTTCTACATACAGCTAGTCCCATACTTTGAGGATCAATATTATATACGTGGCAGATGATTCTAAGCCGAGCAGCGTCAGAAAAATTCAAGAGCCAGAAGGATTCATGTGATTTAAATGAATATTTTAGCACGAATTTTAAACGAACGATTAAATCTCACGCTTCAGATTCGGTGTGCCGTGAATCCATCGCTTGCAGCAGTCTCGTATTACTATCGTATTTCAGTCTATTATGAAGGAGTAGAGAGGTGGAACATTATTTTGGCACCCGTTGACTATAAACACGATGAGACGACTCACGCCTACCATTTACTACTCCGTGTGTAGCAGGCAAGAGGTAACGAACCTCAGGAGAGTGTGATATCTTTAGCTCGATTTCGGAACGCAGTTTCACGTGAGGCGGAACATTACTCACAGGCAGGTACACTATTGGCGATTAAAATTGCTACACGAAGAAAAAATGCAGGTGATAAACGGGTATTCATTGGACAAATATATTATACTAGAACTGAAATATTACATTTTCACCCAGTTTGGTTGCATAGATCCTGAGCAGTTAGAAGAAAAAAGGAGCATGGAGAAAGTGATGGAAAACTAAAAATGACGAAGACCATAAAAGATATGTAGTGGAAAAGAAGAAGTGCAAAGAAACAGTGGAAACAGCAAAGAAAAAGGCATGGGAAGAGATTACAAAAAAACCTGAAGAAGATGTGAAGAGCAATAAGAAAATGTTCTATAAAATGATGAAAAATAAAAGGAAGCCTTCTGAAGTACCAGTAAAGATGGAAACAGAGGACGATACCATTATTGAAGATCCAGGGAATATAAAAGTTATCTGGAAAGAACATTTTAAGAAACTGTTAAACGCTGAGGAGCAGGTACATGAGGAAACAACAAATAATGGAGAAATTGAGAGAAGTTGGGAAGCAGAATTAGGACAAATTACACGCGAAGAAATGGAAAAAGCTGTCAAGAAGATGAATGGGGGGAAAGCCCCAGGACCTGATGAAGTATCAGTGGACATGATCAGAGCAGCAGGTCCAGTGGGAATGCAGTGGCAGTATAGAGTACTATCAAGCGTGTGGAGAAATAGTACAATACCTGACGACTGGAGAACAGGAGACATTGTCCCCATCTTCAAGAAAGGCAATAAAAAACTTTGTAAAAACTACAGAGGAATAACCCTTATGAATCGCACAGCCAAGATTTTTGAAAGAATTTTACTAAATCGAATAAGTGAAAAGATAGAAAAGGAGCTGAGTGAAGAACAGCATGGGTTTAGGAAAGGATGAAGCACGATCGACCTGATATTTTCTATCCATAAACTGATGGAAAAAAGTTGGGAGTATAACAAAAGGGTGATAATGGTTTTTATAAACATAGAAAAGGCATATGACTCAGTTGACAGGAAAGACTCTGGGAAGAAATGAAGAAGATAGATATAGAAGATGGATACATTAATGTTATAAAGACAGTGTACAGAGGACACAATTGTAGAATTAGAACACCATTGGGGAACTCTGAATAAGACAAGGACTTAAGCAAGGAAGTATTCTATCTTTTGCACTTTTTAATGTTGTGATGGAGGGAATGAATAGGGCAGTTAAAGATATAGTAAAAGAAAAAGACAAAAAGATGATTTTTGCAGATGATATGGTAATATGGGGAGATAAAGAGGTAGATGTACAGTTACAGCTTGATGCGTGGAAGGAAATAATGAAAAGGTATGGATTAAAAATAAATAAAGATAAGAGTGAAGGTATTTGGAAGAGAGAAAGGGATCAACGGAAATATTACCTTGAATGGAGTGCCCCTCAAAGTGGTAGAAAGTTTCACTTATTTAGGGAGTGAAATATCTAGGGATGGAAGAATAACTACCGAAATTAATAGAAGGCTACAGAAGGGAGGCAATTTCTACCAAACAACAAAACACCTGATTTGCAATAATGAAGTTTCAGAAAGAGCAAGCTTCTTCATCTCCCAGTACCTACTGCAACCTACATCCTTCTGAATCTGCTTAGTGTATTCATCACTTGGTCTCCCTCTACGATTTTTACCCTCCACGCTGCCCTCCTAATGTATAAGAATTATTACATCCCTATTGTCACCTATGGTCGAGAAACATGGACAATGACAGAAAGGGACTAGAGCAGACTGCAAGCAGGGGAAATGAAATTTCTTAGAGCAGTTAAGGGAAAAACAAGAATGGACAGAGTAAGGAATGGAGAGATTAGAAAGGACCTTAAACAAGAAAGTATGAGAGAAGAAATTGAAAGAAATAGATTAAGATGGTATGGGCATGTTAGGAGGATGCATGGGCAGAGACTCCCCAAAATTATGGAGGACTAAAGATGGATGGGAAAAGACCTAGAGGGCGCCCAAGAACGCGGTGGAAAATGGGAGTGAGAATATCTATAGAATGGAGAGGTGTGACGTGTTAGCAAGTGGAGGAAGAAAAGTGGTGGGAGGACCGTGTCAAATGGAGAGGACTCATCAGCAGCCAGACCCGGCAGTAGCTGGAGCGGTATTCGGATATAGATAGATAGATCCTGATCAATCAGTACCATGAACAACCACCTCTGGTCGTAATAACGGCCTTGGTACGCCTGGGCATTGAGTCAAACAGAACTTGGATGGCGTGTCCAGGTACAGCTGCCCGTGCAGCTTCAACACAATACCACAGTTCATCAAGAGTAGTGACTGGCATATTGTGACGAGCCAGTTGCTCGGCCCCCATTGGCCAGACGTTTTCAGTTGGTGAAAGATCTGGAGAATGTGCTGGCCACGGCAGCAGTCGAACATTTTCTGTATCCAGAAAGGCCCGTGAAGGACCTGCAACATGCAGTCGTGCATTATTCTGCTGAAATGTAGGGTTTCGCAGGCATCGAAAGAAGGATAGAGCCACGGGTCTTAACACATCTAAAATGTAACGTCCACTGTTCACAGTGTCGTCAATGCGAACAAGAGGTGACCTAGACGCGTAACCAATGGCACCCCATACCATCACGCCGGGTGATACGCCAGTATGGCGATGACGAATACAAGCTTCAGCTGCGCGTTAACTGCGATGTCGCCAACACGGCTGCGACCATCATGAGGCTCTAAACAGAACCTGGATTCATCCGAAAAAATGACGATCTGCCATTTGTGCAACCAAGTTCGCCGTTGAGCACACCATCTCAGGCACTCCTGTCTGTGATGAAGCGTCAAGGATAACTGCAGCCATGATTTGCGAGCTGCAAACGTCGTCGAACTGTTCGTGCAGATTGTTGTTGTCTTGCAAACGTCCCCATCTGTTGACTCAGGGATCGAGACGTGCATGCACGATCCGTTACAGCCATGTGCAAAAGATGCCAGTCATCTCGACTGCTAGTGATACGAGGCCTCTGGGATCCAGCACGGTGTTCCGTATTACCCTCCTGAACCCACCGATTTCATATTCTGCTAACAGTCATTGGATCTCGACGAACGCGAGCAGTAATGTCGCAATACGATAAACCGCAATCGCGATAGGCTACAATCCGACCTTTATCAAAGTCGGAAACGTTATGGTACGCATTTCTCCTCCTTACACGAGGCATCACAACAATGTTTCACCAGGCAATGCCGATCAACTGCTGTTTGTGTATGAGAAATCGGTTGGAAACTTTCCTCATGTCAGCGCGTTGTAAGTGCCGTAACCGGCGCCAACCTTGTGTGAATGCTCTGAAAAGCTAATCATTTTCATATCACAGCATCCGCTTCCTGTCGGTTAAATTTCGCGTCTGTAGCATGCCATCTTCGTGGTGTAGCAATTTTAATGGCCAATAGTGTATTTCACTCTTTCATCGTTTCTAGAATCATTTTTAACTGTAGAATTTTTATATCATGTTAGACTACGCACAGGTTAAGGAAAAATAACGTATTATAATCCTTGTTTAGCACTGGTTTTCAAACCAAACGTAAGTTCTTGATAACTTATAAAAATAAGAATAAAAATAGACTTGACTTTCATTCATCATAAATAAATTCACAAGACTACAACATAACGTTTTATACTTTTACAGATTCGAAGTACAATTATGTCTACGTTCCTGCTCAAAGCGAAGAATACGTTATATTCCATTAAAAGGCAGTGTATTTGGAGGCGTCTCTCCTGAATATGGGGTACAGGTTGATCGCCGATATATCGAATCAAGTACACTACTGGCTATTAAAATTGCTACACCACGAAGATGACGTGCTACAGACGCGAAATTTAACAGACAGGAAGAAGATGCTGTGATATAGAAATGATTAGCTTTTCAGAGCATTCACACAAGGTTGGCGCCGGTGGCGACACCTACAACGTGCTGACATGAGGAAAGTTTCCAACCGACTTCTCATACACAGCAGTTGATCGGCGTTGCCTGGTGAAACGTTGTTGTGATGCCTCGTGGAAGGAGGAGAAATGCGTACCATTACGTTTCCGAATTTGATGGAGGTCAGATTGAGGACTATCGCGATTGCGGTTTATCGTATCGCGACATTGCTGCTCGCGTTGTTCGAGATCCAATGACTGCTAGCAGAATATGGAATCGGTGGGTTCAGGATGGTAATACTGAACGCCGTGCTGGATCCCAACGGCCTCGTAATACTAGCAGTCGAGATGACAGGCATCTTATCCGCATGGCTGTAACGGATCGTGCAGCCACGTCTCGATCTCTGAGTCAACAGATGGGGACGTTTGCAAGACAACAACAATCTGCACGAACAGTTCGACGACGTTTGCAGCAGCATGGACTATCAGCTCGGAGACCATGACTGCGGTTACCCTTGACGCTGCATCACAGACAGGAGCGCCTGCGAGCGCCTGGGGCACGAATGACAAAACGTCATTTTTTCTGATGAATCCAGGTTCTGTTTACAGCATCATGATGGTCGCATCCGTGTTTGGCGACATCGCGGTTAACGCTCATCGGAAGCGTGTATTCGTCATCGCCATACTGGCGTATCACCCGGCGTGATGGTATGGGGTGCCGTTGGTTACACGTCTCGGTCACCTCTTGTTCGCATTGACGACACTTTGAACAGTGGACGTTACATTTCAGATGTGTTACGACCCGTGGCTCTATCCTTCATTCGGTCCCTTCGAAACCGTACATTTCAGCAGGGTAATGCACGACTGCATGTTGCAGGTGCTGTACGGGCCTTTCTGGATACAGAAAATGTTCGACTGCTGTCCTGGCTGTGTGCGATTTGCAGGGGGGGATTGGGGGGGGGGATTTCCCCCCCTCTGCATCAGACCATCCCCTCCTCTGGTTTTAATGTATGCATCCCAACCTGTGATGTTTATTTCCCATCCACTGTTGTAAAACTTTACACATAATTTAAATTTGTGGAGCCGAACACCCAAAAGTTTTTAATACAGTCTTACTATTAATACTATTAATATGTTTGTTTATTAATTTTGAAAAAGTGTTATGTAGTAGTTAAGCATTTCAAAACATTTAGAACTAAATCATCATTCTCATGTTGTCATTGTTGCTTTCGTCTAAGGTGCGTCACCCGTTTACTTGCGAGCTTGCGAGGGAAGTAGTGTGGCAGTCATATCGCAGCAGTCGTACCGCAGAGTTAGGTGAGCTGGGGGCTGAAATTCCCACCCCGGGCCCTGACACAGGGTGGTGACCGGCCTGGTACCTGTGCCGTTAGGCCACCTTTTGGCAACGGTATGGCGCGGACTAACGCGCCTGGGACGAAAGCACAAAGTAGTGCGAAGTAAGCAACGGTACCTACCAGACGGTATCGGACAGTCTGACTTCGCTAGCCGCGAACCACGTGGGTGGAACTTAACAAAGGCTCCCCAGCATCGCGTACTCCAAATTAATTGGTGCCGTTCGTTCGTTGCCTCGCGTCCGCCAAACACAGGGCGATCTTCACACGTTCCCGCTTTAGTAGCTTCATTAGTGAGTTGAGTGCGTCTGGGCCTGTAAGAACTACGGAATTTCAGGATGTCATTCAAACGAAGCAAAATTTTTGATGACCTTAAGAGCAGTGCATTACCTTATACGTGTACAAACTCTGACAGTCAGGATACTAACAGTGGTGCTAAAAGAGTTAAAATAGACAGTGAATGTAAAAAAGAAATGGTAATGATTGTGCTAATACAGGAGAAGAGTCTGAATCTCCGGTGACAGAAAACTGTGACACATCTCAAGGTAGGAATGGGAGTAACAGTACTCTTGAGATTATAGTAGGAAATTGTGTTGCCTTATCATGTTTTCAAAACTGGCCAAAGACTAAGCCGTGGCTGTCCGTAAATGACAAAAACTTAGTAATATGCACAGTGTGTTCACAAGTTCGTGAACTTAAGGTGGAAAGTAGTGAACGTATGCGTATCGATAACGCATTTTTAGTTGGTGTTTCTGGTAATAACGCCAAAAAACTAAATGATAAAATCTGGGATCATGGAAAGTGCAAATCACACGTGTAGTGCGTAGAAATCATGAGTATAAAATAAAAGAAAAGTTTAGAAAAATGCGTGAGTGAAAGTGAAAAGTTGTAGGGAAAGCAGCATCAAGAAAAAGTAATCGCATCTGCTTCGTTGTTCATATCTGCATATGTAATAGCTAAACAGAAATTATCATTCAAATCGTATCCTGCAGTAATCGAACTACAAAAGCTTAATGGTTTATCAGTCGGTTATATGCTTCATTCTGACCATGCATGCGCGAAATATCATTATGTTTGTAGGAGAAGAAATGAAAAAGAATCTTGCTCACTTCCTTGTAGAATTGGGTACAAACTTTAGTATCATGATGGACGAAAGTACAACGGTCTCCAATAAAACTTGTTTAATAATATATTTACGTTTGTCCTTTGAGGGAGTTGCTTGCAATTATTTTTTTGAGATTGTTGAATTAGAAAGTGGGACAGGGGAATGCATTTTCAGCACACTGTTAACAGCTCTTGAAAAGTATGGCATTACAAATGATGTACTAAAAAAACCACCTTGTAGGTATCGCAAAAGATGGTGCGTCAACAATTATTGCACCTTACAAAGGCGTAACTGCTCTACTGCGTAGTCATTTACATAAGGAATTAACTGTCGTTCATTGTATGAACCACAGAACGGAATTAGCTGTCCACGATCTTATGATGTACACCATATACAGGTTTTTTTTAGATTCCTTATATTCTGTGTTTTCTCGAAGTCCCAAAAATCAGAGACTACTACAAAGTTTTTCACAAGAATTATCCTCGCAGCTACTAAAACTATGCCGTATTTTTCGCGTACGTTGGGTTGCTTCCTCATTTAATCCTGTTCGAGCTCTTCTTGAAAGTCACAGTTCTCTTGTCCGTCTTTTTAAAAAACTGAGACATGATGGTTCCTGATCAATTCAGATCCAAATTTGAAGGTTTACTAAAACATCTCACAAAGTGGTTACTTGTAATGGGATTAGTTATGCTTTATGAGGCCGTAGAAGTTCTGCAAGTATTATCATTCTTTATGCAGAACAGAAATTCTTCAGTCCTTAAAGCAAAACAGGAAATTGACGTGGCTATAAAAACTCTTGAAACACTGAAAACAAATGACTTGCCACGAATTAGGATGATAGTACAAGAGTTGGAAGAAAAGCGCACGTTCAAAGGTGTATTAATTAAAGAATCCTCTTGTGGTGAATATAACAGATTTCAGACATTTCAGAAGAAATTTTTTCAGTCTTTGGTAGACAATACAAAAAACCGCTTTGAGGACCTGGATTTCTTTTCGGATGTAGCCGTATTAAATTCAGATACATGGCCTTTAGATGATTGTGAACGTGTGTTTTATGGTGACATGTCAATTTCTTGCTTGTGTAACAAAGTGGATTTTAAATTACTTGAAAGCATGTGTGCATCACTAGTTGAAGATTTTCGAATATATAAAGAAAATCCTCAACACATGCCCAATTCTGTGAAGGAACTTGTGAAAGCAGTTGAATTTATACCTATATCTACGGCTGAATGTGCACGTGGATTTAGTGCCATGAATTTAACACTGACTGATCAGAGAAATCTCTTACAAATTCCGACACTTTCAAATCTACTTTTCATTTCAATAAATGGACCTCCACTGCATTGCTTCGATGCAGAAAAATTTGCAACAAGGTGGATCAAGTCTGAGCACCATAGCGCCCTTGACAAACCAGCAGGCAAATCCTCGACCTTCAGGATCAGTCTCATTCATCTCGTCTCTTCAACTACACTCTGTAAGTTAAAATGACAATCATATACTGTAGTACTAGCTTAACCGGCCACACTTTGCTGTGGCTTTGTCATAATACGATGATTTAACAAATTAACATTCACTTATAATTTCAGAGTGTTAAAATTAAGCACAAAACAGCACAAAAATTTTAATTTTACATTTTATTCATCTCATATTTTAGTATAGTTTGAGTATTGTATATTACATGAATCATTTACAAAGTTGTTAATTAAGAACATATGAAGATTTATTAATTTTATAAATGAGGTAAATAAACTCTGCATTGCCCAGATGTCTCTCTATCATCCCGTTATGTCCATCTCCTTCTTTTCCCACTCCCCATCTTCTCCTGCCCTTCTCTCTGTCCATCCCTCCTCTATCGCCTCTCCCCTTCACTAAGGTCAATTTCTCTCCCCCTCTAAGTCAATCTCCTCCTCCCCTCTCTTTCTGTCCCTGTAACATCCAACATTTACATATTGAAAGCAGTAATTTGCGTCTAGAATTACCATCAGGACAATGCTGAATGTTTTTTTGTAGTTGATGAATTCACTTCCAGTATTCAGAGGACACACAATTTGCACATGTTTGCCATATACGGCTCCTATGCAGTGAGGGAAATTCCACTTCACTCCGAAATTTCTTGCTAGCTTCTGCCATTCTTCAGTATCCTTTGGAATCTGAAAAGTAAAACATGCTCATTACTTTCCCTATTTTTTCAGACTGATGACACAGAGGACACAGTATCAAAAGATGACGGCGATGTAGCTCTTGAAGACATGTACCTCCCACATATGTCAAGTACATATTTTCAAATGTTCTTTTTAAAGTGGCCTTGGGGGAGTATGAACAGCAAACTCCGAGCATCGAAACATTGGTTGCAAAACCTGCCTGTGAAACTGTATAAGTGGACAATAATAACTGTGACGAATTTGTTCAAACAGAAACAGAAGAGCTCGAATTAATTCCATTTTAGAAACAAGTATTTTTTAATAGTTCTTTAATATCCATTTTCGTTTGCTTAAAAATTCCAATAAGACATTACTTAAATGAATGCAGTATTGAATGTTGCGTGGTTACCTTTATGTAATTCTTCAACACCAATGAAACAGCTTCACATACTTCTGGCAATATGAGGGAAATAGCAGAAATGATACTTTAAATAAGTACATTAGTGACTTGTATGAATCGCCAGTGGCTAAAAATCGTAATGTGATGGCCCATTGAATTCTTGGTGAAATACTGTCTTGGCAGTTGTTATCTTTCTCTACAATAAGAGGTGTAGTTAACTGCACTAAGTAATTAAAGTCTTCAGTCGACATTCTCGTAAAATTACTAAATAACGCACCATCGTCTGCTTCTAGTTCCTGGGATACTATTTCGTGGATCTTCTTTAAATAATCTTCTCTTCCACCATCGTTTTCTTTTCCTTTGGTTTTCATTTCCGTTGTTATCTGCATGTGCAACTACCAAGTAGGCCGCCGCTGCGATCACTTTATCATCCATTATACTGCAAGACCGACACACGTGTGGCACAAATTCTGTTCCTTTGGTATAAATTAACCTGCCGCATGCAACATACACCGCAAGATGTTGCCTGTTGTAGCATGCTACAAGACGACGCACGCCACATTTTCGTAGCATGCCACAATGTTGCAAGATGTCACCCCAGCGTAAACGAGGCTTTAGAACCAGGTCTGTATTGTATGGTGGATGTGATGTGTTGCGTACGAAACAAAAACCTGCAATCAGATCCAAACGTTGTGGAAAACTGTGAAGAGGTGTCATCCTGCAGCAAGATAACGCTCGCCCATATTCTGCCAAACGGATAGCCGACGCAATAAAGGAGTTGAGATTCGAGGTGCTGGAACATCCACCATACAGTCCAGACCTGGCTCCGAGCGATTTTCACATGGTTGGACCCTTAACGGAAGCACTACAGGGAAGAAGATTTGAAAGTGATGAAGACATCATTGCTGCAGTGCAAAATTGGTTACAGATGCAACCGAAAAACGTATTTTTGATGAAATAAAAAAAAATCTCGTAAAACGTCGGGAAAACCACATTGAAGTTCACTGAGTTTACGTAGAAAAATAACACATGTTTCAGTTTTCTATCATCAGAATAAGTACACCTTTTCACAAATTGCCTTTACTTTTTGAATTCCCCTCGTATACCTGTATGTAGATGATTTTGTAAATAAGCTTTACATATAATGTACTTTTAAAGATATAACAAGGGATGGCTTTTCTGATAGTGCATACGCGTGAATATTGAGTTTCAGCATTAACATCTATTTATAAATAACTGTTAAACCATGGGTAACGCCACGGTCCAAGCTAGTAACATATATAATTATACTAACCCCCTAAGACATCCCCCCCCCCACTCGTAAAAGCACAAATCGCACACTGTGCCCTGTCCAGCACATTCTCCAGATCTCTCACCAATTGAAAACGTCTGGTCAATGGTGGCCGAGCAACTGGCTCGTCACAATACGCCAGTCACTACTCTTGATGATCTGTGGTATCTTGTTGAAGCTGCATGGGCGGCTGTACCTGTACATGCGATCCAAGCTCTCTTTGACTCAATGCCCAGGCGTATCAAGGCCGTTATTACGGCCAGAGATGGTTGTTCTGGGTACTGATTTCTCAGGATCTATGCACCCAAATTGCGTGAAAATGTAATCGCATGTCAGTTCTAGTATAATATATTTCTCCAATGAATACCCTTTTATCGTCTGCATTTCTTCTTGGTGTAGCAATTTTAATGGCCAGTAGTGCAGATTTTAGAATCGGACAACAAACCCAAGGAGGAAAGCCTACACAATCACAGGAAAGAGGTTCATTATTTATTTATAGAAATGTAATTTTCAGGTTCATTTCCCTGTAATTATTGTTATATTTAGATAGACTTTGAGCTAGGTACTCAAAATGGCTTAAGTTTAGAAAAAATGAAAATGTCTATCTTTGTAATAAATTATGTACCCTACGACTGCTTTCGCCAAACAGAGCAGAAGAATTTATTTTCTGTTCTGAAACTTTTCTCTGAGGAATTGTTCCGTCTAAACTTCAGTCTTTGTTGGTTTTTACAGCAAAGTTTAAATATTTAAGATTGCCGAACTACAAAAACAGTGGCTGTTTGTGCGAAATAGGAATGCAATAACAGAGTCTGCATGATATTTATAAAATAACTTTATCTTAATAATGATGAAAACATTTTAAATAATATTTGCACTCTAGCTTAAAATTCCGTGCATTTATTGATTCGCTTTCTTCACAGACACGGAATGTTCCTAGGTTTCTGCATCTAAAATCATTTAAACCAAGGCTTCGTTCACCGATCACATTTGCAGTTAAAGCCAATTTGCAACAGATCGTACAAGACAGTTACCCAATACATTCTTGCCTGTATAAAAACATTATTACTGCTTAGTTCTGAAGATTCAGTTCGCTCACACTAGTATCTCAGAAAATGGGTGTGAGCATAACACATTTCTTTCTGAGAACCAGCCATGGAAAGAAGTTAAATTAAGGTGCCTCCTCTCCATATAAAATAATTATTATTGTTAATTACGGTATTCTTTTTCGCCTTACGAAACAGTACGTGTTACATACTTAACCTGCTTATCGTATTCGGTACTTTATCTGCCACAAGTATTTATTAGAAAGTAGTTCTCTCTTGTGGAAAATTGGAGGCCGTTAGGCGTCTCTCACGTCGCATAAAAGGTTGGTAGCGCAGAAAGGTGTTTTTCTCGTAATGAATATGAATCACAGTACCGAGAAAAGAGAAAACGAAGTATTAGCGTATTTCGCTATCAGTAACTGTACACGCTGTAAAACGTTATGATATTGCCACAAGATGTAAAGACAAATGCTGTTATGTACCCATTCAGATATATTCGCCAGCCCTCTAAGTAAATGATACTCTAATGGATTAAAACAAATAAATAGAGATATAAATGAAAATAAATAATGATAACGATAAAATGCTCCGAAACAACGTTAATAATCTGCTCCCTGTTTTCATACCAAAGCATTTCGTTACAGCGACATCCCATTTCAAGCAACGTGTGCAGCAGAAGTTCGCTGCAGTCATTTTCTTTCCAGCTTGTGCCGAATCATCTTTCTTCGGCCATGTCTGAGGCTTCTATTGAATTTGGATCGTAATCCATTTTATACAGTGTACCATCTGTTCCTCTGAAATCCAATTTGTCAGCTCAAGCCCTCTATTATCTTCAGTAATTCGAGCTCATCCCTTTGTTTATGCGCAATTCATCAGTGCAGCAGTGGCTGAGATTTCACCAGTGCTGGAAACATTAGTTACGAGTGATACTGTCAGCTGATAGAAGCAATTGGGCAATGGTTATCAGCTGTGGAGGTGACTGAACTACTGACAAAACCCCGTAGGGGAGGAAGAAACTCATCTTGCTGTAGTTACAGTGCTGATGCCTGTACTTTTTCTGCCCAAAGTAAATGTACAAAACAGCTTTGAACTCGTGACATTAGGTAGGCGGTCGTGCAAACAGTAGGGTCGAAGATGGTAACTGCAGGACACGGTAACGTATTGCCAGTGTAGATCGTATACCAAACTGTTGGCGTTACTCCGAGGCAGTAGTTAGTTGGGGGACGTGCCACTCCGAAAAATTGAGTTGTCGAGCTTTATCACGGTGAGTACAAACTGAATTGACGAGTGGAAGTTCAAGTGTTTGTTTCTAGTGTAACTCTCTGACCTCCATGGCTTTGACGTGATGTTGAGTGACTGGTGCCGCTTGCGTGGAATATGATACACCGTAAGTGCAATATTTTTATAATGACACATTATCTAGCATCAGTAGATCTTGTTGCAGTATTTCTTTAGACTCTGACATACGCTGTCAGAGGCAGCTTTAATAACCGCAATATTTCACCATCACAGAGTGTACGACATTTACATTTTCGTAGCATGCAGTGTGATTCAGCTGCCCTTACTGATGTTGTATGCAGCCCTCATTGCTGTACCTGGCTTTCATAAAGTACGCTGGAACTTTCATTTCCCCTCGCTCGCTACGCCCGAACTATTAGTTCTAAATAAAAAGTAAATGGGACCTTCTTGTAGGAAATAAAATATAGTTAAGTTTTGTATTGGGATATGTTTTCGCTGGAGGTAATGGTTTTCGATTTATCCAAGAAAAACGTACAGCAATTTGTGGCCTTAGCTACATATTAATTTAGTCCGCCTTGGTAGCTGAATGCTCAGCACGTATGACTAATGTGGCGAATCCAGCTTTGATTCCAAGTACTGCCAATTCAATTTAGGTGGCGGGAGGAGTGGTACGAAATACACTCAACTTCGTTTGACTAACTGAGGACACCCTTTTTCTTGGGGGAGGGGGGGGGGGGCGAGGTCATCAGTCTTTCGACTGGTTTGATGCGGCCCGCAAAGAATTTATTTCCTGTGCCAAACTTTTCATCTCGGACTAGCACTTGCAACCTACAGGGTGTTTAAAAAATGACCGGTATATTTGAAACGGCAATAAAAACTAAACGAGCAGCGATAGAAATACACCGTTTGTTGCAATATGCTTGGGACAACAGTACATTTTCAGGCAGACAAACTTTCGAAATTACAGTAGTTACAGTTTTCAACAACAGATGGCGCTGCGGTCTGGGAAACTCTATAGTACGATATTTTCCACATATCCACCATGCGTAGCAATAATATGGCGTAGTCTCTGAATGAAATTACCCGAAACCTTTGACAACGTGTCTGGCGGAATGGCTTCACATGCAGATGAGATGTACTGCTTCAGCTGTTCAATTGTTTCTGGATTCTGGCGGTACACCTGGTCTTTCAAGTGTCCCCACAGAAAGAAGTCACAGGGGTTCATGTCTGGCGAATAGGGAGGTCAATCCACGCCGCCTCCTGTATGTTTCGGATAGCCCAAGGCAATCACACGATCATCGAAATATTCGTTCAGGAAATTAAAGACGTCGGCCGTGCGATGTGGCCGGGCACCATCTTGCATAAACCACGAGGTGTTCGCAGTGTCGTCTAAGGCAGTTTGTACCGCCACAAATTCACGAAGAATGTCCAGATAGCGTGATGCAGTAATAGTTTCGGATCTGAAAAATGGGCCAATGATTCCTTAGGAAGACATGGCGGCCCAGACCAGTACTTTTTGAGGATACAGGGACGATGGGACTGCAACATGGGGCTTTTCGGTTCCCCATATGCGCCAGTTCTGTTTATTGACGAAGCCGTCCAGGTAAAAATAAGCTTCGTCAGTAAACCAAATGCTGCCCACATGCATATCGCCGTCATCAATCCTGTGCACTATATCGTTAGCGAATGTCTCTCGTGCAGCAATGGTAGCGGCGCTGAGGGGTTGCCGCATTTGAATTTTGTATGGATAGAGGTGTAAACTCTGGCGCATGAGACGATACGTGGACGTTGGCGTCATTTGGACCGCAGCAGCAACACGGCGAACGGAAACCCGAGGCCGCTGTTGGATCACCTGCTGCACTAGCTGCGCGTTGCCCTCTGTGGTTGCCGTACGCGGTCGCCCTACCTTTCCAGCACATTCATCCGTCACGTTCCCAGTCCGTTGAAATTTTTCAAACAGATCCTTTATTGTATCGCTTTTCGGTCCTTTGGTTACATTAAACCTCCGTTGAAAACTTCGTCTTGTTGCAACAACACTGTGTTCTAGGCAGTGGAATTCCAACACCAGAAAAATCCTCTGTTCTAAGGAATAAACCATGTTGTCTACAGCACACTTGCACGTTGTGAACAGCACACGCTTACAGCAGAAAAACGACGTACAGAATGGCGCACCCACAGACTGCGTTGTCTTCTATATCTGTCACATCACTTGCAGCGCCATCTGTTGTTGAAAATTGTAACTACTGTAATTTCGAAAGTTTGTCCGGCTGAAAATGTACTGTTGTCCCAAGCATATTGCAACAAACGGTGTATTTCTATCGCTTCTCGTTTAGTTTTTATTGCCGTTTCAAATATACCGGTCATTTTTGAAACACCCTGTACGTTCTCAATTATTTGGTGGATGTATTCCAATCTTTATCTTCCTGAGCAGTTCCCTCTAGTAGCATGGAAGTTATTTCCTAATGTCTCAACAGATGTATCATCCTGTCCCTTCTTCTTGTCAGTGTTATCCACATACTCCTTTCCTCGCCGATTCTGCGGAGTGGAGAGCCTCCTTATTCCTTACCTTATCAGTCAGCTTAATTTTCAACATTCTCCTTTAGCACCACATCTCAAATGCTTCGATTCTCTTCTATTTCCTACAGTCCTTGTTTTACCAAGCGTACATTGCCAGAAATTTCTACCTCGAACTGAGGCCTCTGAGTGATACCACTCTTGGCCAGAAATGTCCTCTTTGCCAGGCCAGTCTTCTTTTTATGACCTTCTTGCTCCGATTGTCATGGCTTATTTCGCTGCCTTGGCGACGATGCTGTTCTGATTTCTACTACTTCTCATTACTTTCGTCTTTCCTCAATTTACTCTCAATCCATATTCTGTACTCATTAAACTGTTCATTCCGTTCAGCAGCTCATGTAATTCTTCCACACTTTCACTGAGGATAGCAATGTCGTGAGCGAATCTTATCATTGATATCCTTCCACCTTGAATCTTAATGCCCCTCTTGAACTTTTCCTTTATTTCCGTCTTTACTTCCTTGATGCACAGACTTAACAGTAGGGGAAAAAGACTGCATCCCTGTCTTACACCCTTTTTAATCCCAGAACGTCGTTCTTTGTCTTCCAGTTTTCTGTTCCCTTTTTTTTTGTACATATTGTATATAACCTGTCTTTCCCTATATCTTACCCGTATTTTTCTTACCATTTCGAACATGGTATACCATTTTGCATGTCAAAGACTTTTTCGAAAACGATAAATCCTAGGAACTGGTCTTTATTTTCCTCCGATCTTGCTTCCATTTGAGCCGAAACGTCAGAATTGCTTGTCTGGTGCCTTCACGCTTCCTGAAGCTAAAGTGATCGTCATCTAACGGACCCTCAGTTTTCTTTTCAGTTGTGCTCTATGTTGTTCTTGTCAGCAACTTGGATGCGTGAGATGTTAGGCTGATTGTACGATAATTATCGCACTTGTCGGTTCTTGCAATCTTCCGAATTGCATGGATTACGTTTTTCCGAAAGTCAGGTGGTATATCGCCAGTCTCATACATTCTACACACCAACGTGAGTAGCCGTTTTGTTGTCAGTTCCCCCAAGGATTTTAGAAATTTCCATGGAATGTCATCTATCCCCTCTGCCTTATTTCGTCCTAAGTCTTCCGAAACTTTTTTAAAATCTGATTCTAATAGTGGATCCCCTACTTCTTCCCTACCACAACATCACACAAATCCCCCCCCTTTATTGTGCCGTTCAGTGTACTCTTCCCAACTGTCTGCTCCCTCTTCTGCGTTCAACAGTGGAATTCCCATTTCACTCTCAATGTTACCTCGTTTGGTTTTAATTTCACCGAATCCTGGTCCGACATTTCTGTATGCTCAGTCAGTCCTTCCAGCAACCATTTCCTCTTCGATTTCTTCAGATTTTCCACGCAGCCATTTCACCTCAACTTCCCTGCACTTCCTACTTGACCGATTGGGAGCGACACCCAGGTCATCAAGCCCGGCAACGACCGGGAGAGCGGTGTGCTCGCCACATGCCCCTTTGCGCCGCATCCGATGACGTCTTCCTACAACCATTTCCTCTTCGATTTATTCAGATTTTCCACGCAGCCATTTCACCTCAACTTCCCTGCACTTCCTACTTGACCGATTGGGAGCGACACGCATTTCATCAAGCCCGGCAACGACCGGGAGAGCGGTGTGCTCGCCACATGCCCCTTTGCGCCGCATCCGATGACGTCAACGGCCTTCGCGTCGTCAGTCATGATTGACCTGTCTAGAGCCAGAACGCAACCCTTACATTTTGCATATCAATTTCGTGTGTACCATTATAATCGTGACCCAATCATCATCATCTTCATGATCAGCAGCCATTTTAAATTCATGTCTGTACTAAGCTCTTCTCTAGAGTTTTTCATGTATTATGTTCTCCACCCATAACATCCATATTGCTCCCACATCTATTATAACGTCATACGGCCACCATCCACACATCCATTACGGTCTTTTCGCATCTCATGACTCTTAGAAGAGTTCGTCTTAGGTCGCCTGACAAAGGAAACTAGTCCATCAAATACAGTAAAAAATGTATACAAAGAAGAAATCATTGAGATGTAATGGAAATATAGAAATTAGTAGATGTAATGTGTATGCCGACAAAGAAACGAATTTCAGAAAAAAGCGGATGATTTATTCAAGAGAAAGTGCTTCGCAAATTGAGCAAGTCCGTAACGTGTATGGGCACTTCTGGTCGTCATGCAGGCTTGGCATGCATTGATGGTGCTGTTGGAAGTCCAATGGTATTGCGATGTATTGATCTGTATTTCTTTGTCTTACACTCCTGGAAATGGAAAGAAGAACACATTGACACCGGTGTGTCAGACCCACCATACTTGCTCCGGACACTGCGAGAGGGCTGTACAAGCAATGATCACACGGACGGCACAGCGGACACACCAGCAACCGCGGTGTTGGCCGTCGAAAGGCGCTAGCTGCGCAGCATTTGTGCACCGCCGCCGTCAATGTCGGCCAGTTTGCCGTGGCATACGGAGCTCCATCGCAGTCGTTAACACTGGTAGCATGCCGCGACAGCGTGGACGTGAACCGTATGTGCAGTTGACGGACTTTGAGCGAGGGCGTATAGTGGGCATGCGGGAGGCCGGGTGGACGTACCGCCGAATTGCTCAACACGTGGGGCGTGAGGTCTCCACAGTACATCGATGTTGTCGCCAGTGGTCGGCGGAAGGTGCACGTGCCCGTCGACCTGGGACCGGACCGCAGCGACGCACGGATGCACGCCAAGACCGTAGGATCCTACGCAGTGCCGTAGGGGACCGCACCGCCACTTCCCAGCAAATTGGGGACACTGTTGCTCCTGGGGTATCGGCGAGGACCATTCGCAACCGTCTCCATGAAGCTGGGCTACGGTCCCGCACACCGTTAGGCCGTCTTCCGCTTACGCCCCAACATCGTGCAGCCCGCCTCCAGTGGTGTCGCGACAGGCGTGAATGGAGGGACGAATGGAGACGTGTCGTCTTCAGCGATGAGAGTCGCTTCTGCCTTGGTGCCAATGATGGTCGTATGCGTGTTTGGCGCCGTGCAGGTGAGCGCCACAATCAGGACTGCATACGACCGAGGCACACAGGGCCAACACCCGGCATCATGGTGTGGGGAGCGATCTCCTACACTGGCCGTACACCACTGGTGATCGTCGAGGGGACACTGAATAGTGCACGGTACATCCAAACCGTCATCGGACCCATCGTTCTACCATTCCTAGACCGGCAAGGGAACTTGCTGTTCCAACAGGACAATGCACGTCCGCATGTATCCCGTGCCACCCAACGTGCTCTAGAAGGTGTAAGTCAACTACCCTGGCCAGCAAGATCTCCGGATCTGTCCCCCATTGAGCATGTTTGGGACTGGATGAAGCGTCGTCTCACGCGGTCTGCACGTCCAGCACGAACGCTGGTCCAACTGAGGCGCCAGGTGGAAATGGCATGGCAAGCCGTTCCACAGGACTACATCCATCATCTCTACGATCGTCTCCATGGGAGAATAGCAGCCTGCATTGCTGCGAAAGGTGGATATACACTGTACTAGTGCCGACATTGTGCATGCTCTGTTGCCTGTGTCTATGTGCCTGTGGTTCTGTCAGTGTGATCATGTGATGTATCTGACCCCAGGAATGTGTCAATAAAGTTTCCCCTTCCTGGGACAATGAATTCACGGTGTTCTTATTTCAATTTCCAGGAGTGTATATGACTTGACAGAGGGATATTGTCGCGGTAAATATATCATAGATTCAACAAATGGTGCGCTGCATTCTCAGTATCGATTTACGAGACAGTTGTACGGCGTCTTCACAACACACAGACTCATTAACAATGTGGAAAGTGGTTTACAACTGCCGCAGTGGCGTTGCTGTTGCTGCGGAAGACAAGTGACGACCACAGGAGCAGGCGGCGCATGCGCAGACGCAGCCAGTCCACGGTCCGGGGCTGAGGAGAGGGTTTCGTGCCTAATTGAGGAACGGTGCCCCCTCCCCGGATGTACGCCCACCGCGAAACTTGCTCTGCGCCACAGGCGGAAATTCCGCCCCGCCGCGTCTGCGCGGCTGACGCACGCAATTTGTAATTCGGGTCGGAGCTGCTCATCGGCGTCTGTCTCAAACGTCCGGAAGTACTCACATACGTCCAGCGCGGAAATTAGAAATTCTGTTTGAAGCTGACCCTGAATTGTAGATTCATGCGTGTGTGGAGCGAGGCGGGTTATGAAAAAATCCAGTTGACGCGTAGCACTGCGGGAATGACCTCTTCGGCCGATGACTGCATTGCTAACGAGTGTTGTTAGGTCATTCGCCGTTCTACAGTCAAGAGTGGACTGCAGAAGCAAGTACACTACCGCCTATTAAAATTGCTACACCAGGCAGAAATGATAAACGGGTATTCATTGGACAAATATATTATACTAGAACTGGCATGTCATTACATTTTCACGCAATTTGGGTGCATAGATCCTGAGAAATCAGTACCCAGAACAACCACCTCTGGCCGTAATAACGGCCCTGATACGCCTGGGCATTGAGTCAAACAGAGCTTGGATGGCGTGTACAGGTACAGCTGCCCATGCAGCTTCAACACGATACCACAGTTCATTAAGAGTAGTGACTGGCGTATTGTGACGAGCCAGTTGCTCGGCCACCATTCACCAGACGTTTTCAATTGGTGATAGATCTGGAGAATGTGCTGGCCAGAGCAGCAGTCGAACATTTTCTGTATCCAGAAAGGCCCGTACAGGACCTGCGACATGCGGTCGTGCATTATCCTACTGAAATGTAGGGTTTCGCAGGGATCGAATGAAGGGTAGAGCTACGGGTCGTAACACATCTGAAATGTAAAGTCTACTGTTCAATTTGCCGTCAATGCGAACAAGAGGTGACCGAGACATGTAACCATTGACACTCCATACCATCACGCCGGGCGATACGCCAGTATGTCGATGACGAATACACGCTTCCAATGTGCGTTCATCGCTATGTCGACAAACACGGATGCGACCATCATGATGCTGCAAACAGACACTGGATTCATCCGAAAAAATGACGTTTTGCCATTCGTGCACCCAGGTTCGTCGTTGAGTACACCATCGCAGGCGCTCCTGTTTGTGATGCAGCGTCAAGGGCAACGGCAGTCTCCGTGCTCATTGTCGATGCTGCTACAAACGTCGTCGAACTGTTCGTGCAGATGGTTGTTGTCTAGAGAACGCCCCCATCTGGTGACTCAGGGATCGAGACGTGGCTGCACGATCCGTTACAGCCATGCGGATAAGATGCCTGTCATCTCGACTGATAGTTATACGAGACCGTTGCGATCCAACACGGCGTTCCGTATTACCCTCCTGAACCCACCGATTCCATATTCTGCTATAAACCGCAATCGCGATAGGCTACAATTCGACCTTTATCAAAGCCGGAAACTTGATGGTACGCATTTCCCCTCCTTAGACGATGCATCACAACAACGTTTCACCAGGCAACGGCGGTCAACTGCTGTTAGTGTATGAGAAATCGGTTGGAAACTTTCCTCACGTCAGCACGTTGTAGGTGTCGCCACCGGCTCCAACCTTGTGTGAATGCTCTGAAAAGCTAATCATTTGCATATCACAGCATCTTCTTCCTGTCGGTTAAATTTCGCTTCTGTAGCACGTCATCTTCGTGGTGTAGCAAATTTAATGGCCATTAGTGTAATGTGAGGTGTCGATTAAATCCTTTGACACAGAGAAATCATTTCAGCAACGAAGGAGAAATAAATGTTTCTTCCTATGCTTTCCTTGAAAAGTTAGGATTGATAACGTCTCCAGAACACGAGTGGGATGATCCTAGTTTTGTCTTACATACGCTGGTGTCCTAAATTAATGCAACAAACGCTGTTTCCCCGTCCTGTCTCTAATTCACGATATAGTCATACAAACTGTCGACCAGATGTCGGTACGATCTTGTACTGCACGGAAGGTGGCATTCCTGTCAACGACAAGCACGCGAACGATGACGTCAGGGAACCTGTCAAACTAGGCAGTATTTGCCGGGTAGTCCCACAGCCACAATCGCTGTGTAAACAGTCAGACGGTGCTGTACGGCACACAGAAGACGCCTACCAAACTCTCTGCGGTAGAGGGGGCACACAGAAGACGCCTACCGAACTCTCTGCGGTAGAGGGCCATAGAATGAACGGGAGCAGGACAGTCGCAAACTGATGTGGCCCAATGGCTTAGTGTGAATCGTTCTGTTCTTTCTTCGAAGTGGCGACAGTTCACAGAGACCGTCATTTGGCTGTAAGTGCACGATAGTAGCTCCTTGGTACTGCACTGCAACTGACGTGTGAGCTCACAGCATCTACTGGCCGTGCTGTGTCGAGTCAAACGACTGCAGAATGCTTCGGCAGAGTGGCCTTCATTGTCGGGGACCTGCTGTATGTCTACCACTGATGCGTCTTCACAGAAGGGAACATCTAGAATGGAGTCGTCAACATGCAACCCGAGCGATCGAACAATGGGACAAAGTTTGCACAGAAAGCCCCGATTTAGACTGGAGAGCGATTCTCGATGGAATCGCACCTGCAGAGAACGTGGTACACCGATTACGGAACCCAAACACTGTGGGAAGAGACCGATATTGAGGAGGATCCCTAATGGCATGGGCAGGGATTATACTGACCACTCGAACACTTCTTAACGAAATTGTGCGGGTGAATCGGCGAGGATTAACTGTTGTCAGGTAGCGTGGTGAGATCTTGCGACCTCATTTGCAGACGTTGTCAGGTGCTGTGGGACTGTAATATTATTGAGATTTCCGTAGTATGAAAGCTGTGAGTACCCTTGGAAAGGCATTTACCTATGTTTATATTAAATGATCAACTTATGAGATGAGACCTATTCTTTGAAAGACATTTGTTTTATATAATTTACGAACTGTAAAGATGCGCATCTAGCGCGGACGCTAATACATCGATTGCGCAGTCAAAGAAACATTTTAACAGAAGCTGAACTGACGTTCCGCTTCGATCTAAATAAAAGATGACAATAAAAAGACTTTTGTAGATCTTCAGATTTTAATGTACTTCTGCTTGTTATGTGAAAACGTAAAGGTGGTCGACTTTAAGCTAGAAAAGTGAGCGGTCTTGCCAGCGTGCAGACAACACTATTAATTAATAAAATTTAAGTAATTTATGTTCGAAACTGTAAATCGGCAAATTATTGTTATGAAGGTGTTGAACAGTGCAAGAATTGTCTTTAACGAAAGAGAAAAGTAATGACTGTAATTTGTGACAAAAACGTGAACCAAGGAGACAGGACAGGACAGGCTGAAATCTGATCGCACCTACAGTTAGAAAAATACTTATGTAAGTTATATTGTTTATAAATAAGCCCTAATTTGCTAGTGAGAATTGTTTGAATATATTTAGTATTTACCAGATTTCTTATTCTGTTCTTTTCCATTATACTTTTTTAACCTCCATGCCATATTATTTTTATAAATGTCAAACAGCTTTTACTACAGCAGAGAATACTGCGGCATCCTGGTCGTGTACAGAAGGCCGCCCCTTGTCTTCTATACAACTCATAGCTGCCCCATTTATTAATGATGTCATTTGAAAATGCAATTTTTTTTACTGTTCATTGTTAAAGGTCCCTTAGGTAATTATAAAATTCATACTGATTACGAAAAGAAATCCGGGTTGTTCTTTTCCAAATAATCCGACCAGAAGACGGACGTCTTCGACCGCTTTCGTGTCTCCTGTGGCAAAGCTGTGCCAAACTGGGAACACGACATTCGAGTATGAAACACAGACTTAAATTGCAAGAATTGAAATATATTTAACCTAATAAATTGTTTTTTTTTATCATACTAGAGGACCTGACATGGTATTGATGAACGATATCTCCACCTTATAGGGCACTGGTGATTTATGTTTCTTGGAAACGGAAGATAATGCACGCATGGCGTTGCCTGCTCGCCCTCCCGATTTGAATCCCATGCAGCATGTCTGGAATGCACTAGGGAGACGGGCTGCATCACGTCAGCAACCACTAACCACTCTCCAAGACTGCGAGCAGCTCTGTTGGAAGAACGGGCGTTACTGTCTCAACGTGAGATTGATGACATCATCTACAACATGCCCCGTTGTTATCAGGCCCGTATTGGTGCCAGGAGGGTCACACCTCGTAATGCCGGGAAGTGTGTGCAAATCTGTTAAGTTGGAATAGAAGCTGAATATTTTTGTCTACTGTTATGCATGTAGGAGTTGTTTACGTTCTGAAGTGTTTGCATTGTTTCTACTTTACTATCACCTGTTTATACTGTTTTGTGGCAAAATAAAAGCAACCTTGCAATATTTCCGTTTGTTGCTTTTATTGTGGACACCAGTGTATAAAGGGTGATCCATAGATCGTGACCGGGCCAAATATCTCACGAAATAAGCGTCAAACGAAAATACTAGAAAGAGCGAAACTTGCTTGAAGGGGGAAATCAGATGGCGCTATGGTTGGCCCGCTAGATGGCGCTGCCATAGGTCAAATGGATAACTGAGTTTTTTAAAATAGGAACCCCCATTTTTATTACATATTCGTGTAGTACGTAAAGAAATATGAATGTTTTACTTGGACCACTTTTTTCGCTTTGTGATAGATGGCGCTGTAATAGTCGCAAACATATGGCTCACAACTTTAGACGAACAGTTGGTAACAGGTAGGTTTTTTAAATTAAAATACAGAACGTAGGTACGTTTGAACGTTTTATTTCGGTTGTTCCAATGTGATATATGTACCTTTGTGAACTTATCATTTCTGAGAACGCATGCTGTTACAGCGTGATTACCTGTAAATACCACATTAATGCAATAAATGCTCAAAATGATGGCCGTCAACCTCAAAGTATTTGGCAATACGCGTAACGACATTCCTCTCAACAGAGAGTAGTTCGTCTTGCGTAATGTTCGCACATGCATTGCCAATGCGCTGACGCATGTTGTCAGGCGTTGTCAGTGGATCACGATAGGAAATATCCTTCAACTTTCCCCACAGATAGAAATCCTGGGACGTCAGATCCCGTGCTTCGACGACCAATTCAGCTGTCATGAAATATGCTATTCAATACCGCTTCAACCGCACGCGAGCTATGTACCGGTCATCCATCATGTTGGAAGTACACCGCCATTCTGTCATGCAGTGAAACATCTTGTAGTAACATCGGTAGAACATTACGTAGGGCCGGCCGAAGTGGCTGAGCGGTTCTAGGCGCTACAGTCTGGAACCCAAGTTCGAATCCTGCCTCGGGCATGGATGTGTGTGATGTCCTTAGGTTAGTTAGGTTTAAGTAGTTCTACGTTCTAGGGGACTGATGACCTCAGATGTTGAGTCCATAGTGCTCAGAGCCATTTGAACCATTTTTTGAGCAGAACTGTTTACGACGTTCAAAGCCGTCACCATGCAATTCCTGGTGCATAGAAATATGGTACGGGTGAAATCGATGTTGATGTAGCATTCTCAACACCGACGTTTTTGAGATTCCCGATTCTCGCGCAATTTGTCTGCTACTGATGTGAGGATTAGCCGCGACAGCAGCTAAAACACCTACTTGGGCATCATAATTTGTTGCAGGTCGTGGTTGACGTTTCACATGTGGCTGAACACTTCCTGTTTCCTTAAATAACGTAACTATCCGGTGAACGGTCCGGACACTAGGATGGTGTCGTCCAGGATACCGAGCAGCATACATAGCACAAGTCCGTTGGGCATTCTGATCACAACAGCCATACATCAACACGATATATCGACTTTTTTGGCAGTTGGTAAATGGTCGATTTTAACGCTGGTAATGTATCACGATGCAAATACCGTCCGCACTGGCGGATTGGTTCAAATGGCTCTGAGCACTATGGGACTTAACATCTTATGTCATCAGTCCCCTAGAACTTAGAACTACTTAAACCTAACTAACCTAAGGACATCACACACATCCATGCCCGAGGCAGGATTCGAACCTGCGACTGCAGCAGTCCCGCGGTTCCGGACTGCAGCGCCTAGAACCGCTCAGCCACCGCGGCCGACACTGGCGGATTGTTACGTGATACCACGTACTTATACCTTTGCGACTATTACAGCGCCATCTATCACAAAGCGAAAAAAGTGGTCCAACTAAAACATTCGTATTTCTTTACGCACTACACGAATATGTAATAAAAAATGGGGTTTCCTATTTTAAAAATCGCAGTTGATATCCGTTTGACCTATGGCAGCGCCATCTAGCGGGCCAACCATAGCGCCATCTGGTTTTCCCCTGCAAGCTAGACGAGTTTCGTTCTTTGTAGTTTTTTCGCTTGATGCTTATTTCGTGAGGTATTTGGCCCGGTCACTATCAATTGACCACCCTGTATATAAGGTGGCGATGACCAAACATCGTCCACTGCGCCAACAGACTGGGTATTTGGATCGGATGGAAAGCATTCTCACATGGCCGAGCCGGTTACGACGAACGCTCGCGTCAGGTAGGAAAACCGGGTTCGAGTCCTGGTCCGTCACAAATTTTCGTCTATTACCGTTGATTCATTTCAGTGCCCTAATGCGGCTAACGTCATGGAAACCTTTGGACAATTCGGAATTCTGTAGTCGCTTCGGTTCTCTTTTTCTCTGAAGTGTCTATGTCACAAGTTTTACCTCAATACAAGGTTACATTCGAGACAAACACCTTCAGAAGAAATTTCCTAAGAATTACATTCATATTCATTATTAACAAATTTATCTTTTTCAGAAACGTTCTGCTTGCTGTTGTATTTCTGCGTTTTGTACCGTATCGATTTCGGCCATCGTGAATAATTTTCCTTATCGATTACTTTTACTGTCTTATTTCCTAATTTAATCCGTCGCCATCTCCTGCCTTAATTCAATTATACTCTGTAACCCTTGACTAACTTCAGTTGATGCACAGCTCACAACTTATTTTCTAGGTTCTATCAACTGATCTTCCTAAGTGTTTTCTCACATCTCAGAGAATTGAAACGCCGAAGTTTTTAATGAATTGACATGTTCTCAAACGGAAACCTGTGACCCTAAAAATGTTCTTATAAGAGTTTATTATCTCAAGATTGCCTAACTGTTACAAACATTCACATTACGTTTTTCAGCAGGTTATTGTGGTAATTAATCTGCAAACAGTTTCGTCATATATCAGCTCTAATTAAGTGATGTTCGAGATGTTCTGTACGCATGTAACTAGAGTTTATACACCATAACGAAATTGTTTGTGGATTATTTATGACATTTGAAAATGATAATAATATGTTGAAATTGGTAGTATGAATGTCTGTAGTAAAGCGACTAAACTGACATAATAAATTATTATATGAAGTTTTTAATCCTTCTACCTTCCATTTACATCCTTTTTTTCCTCCATGTCTAATAAAGTCCGGGATATGCGAAAGACCTGTGTCATTCGTTTATAAACTACTCTATTCTTTTCGCGTTTTTTGACTCTTATGGCTGCTGTATGGTACCTGTGCAAGTTGAAAATAAATTTTGGCTGCGTGTGTTTTATCCCTGATACCATCAGAATTTTAAAGACGGCATTCCTATCAACATGGTCAAAATCTTTCTCTAAATTTACAAATTCTGTAAAGTTCTGTCTTTCTTCAGTCTATCACAGGATGAATATTTTACACGTTAACCTTATATTTATCTGAGCCCAAACTAACCTTCCCCGAGGTCGGCTTCCTCCAGTCTTTCTATTATTCTATAAATGATTCGTTTCGGAATTTTCAAACTTGTAATTAATACTCCTTATGGATGGTTAACGATTTTGGCAATAACACCTGGTGTGATGTACCGTTTCTCCTGTGTGAGCACCGCATGCACGGTAAATCTGGTTAAAGACGTCGTCCCACCAAACTCTATTTTAAAACTGAACCTTACTGAGAATACGAAACTGCAGTGCCTGTCAAGTGAAGTACAATGAAATGGTCTATCGGATATGCATCCATGTCCGAAGGAACAGGCGCTGTGGCGACTGCAGCCATTATGAAATATATAAAATGTTTTCGCAGTTGCGAATATGAGGAACCATCAGCCGGAATGACGCAAATGAAAATTTGTGCCTTTTTTTCCCCCGTCACCGTCAAATTACGTAGTACATTTAGTGCTACTGAGGATTGTGCTTGTGGCATACCGCTAATACCTTACGATCCAGCCACACGCCACACAGCTGCGTGCTGCGGGTTGCACTCCTGTCAGAAGCCTACAAGCCGTCGCAACTTCTCACCGCCTGTGACAACCGCTGCAATACTGGGAGCGCCACATTCGCCAGACACGGCAGGTACTAGCTTATGTTCACGAGCCACTTGAAGCCAGACACCTCTTCGGTATTCCTCCGCCGGCTAGTCTTTATGGGACGCCGCCCAGCCGCTGGACGGATACTGCGAATCTCAGCGTGGACATCAACGTGAGTATACAAGGTGCGTTCCATAAGTAATGCGACCAAATTCATAAAAAACCATTTATTGAATATATTCGTACAAATAATCAAAAATTTTCAAAATAGCACCCTCTTGCGTCGATACACTTCTGGAGGCGGTGTTTCCAAAGGCATCCTGGAATGCCTTTGCCGGAACGTCCTTTAGAGCCGATGTAACATGCGCCTCGATTCTTTCAATCGTGTCCCAATGTTTTCCTTGCATGACTCCTTTTAACCGAGGAAACTGTAGGGAGGCTTGGGAACCAATGGAGTCCTGGTCCTGGCAAGGAAGTCGTTGACAATGAAGGTGCTGTGACTCGACGCGTTATCGTGGTGCACTTTCCACGTGTCCTTGATGTCGCTTCGGCAGCGCGAGACCCTCCTTTTCAGTCGTTTCAGCTGAGTTCACTGTAGTCCCGGTAGGTACGAATAAGTGGTCGACAATGCCTCTGACGTCAAAGAAGACAATGAGCATGGTTTTGATCCTGGACGTACTCATGCGTGCCTTCTTGGGACGGGGCGACGATGGGGTGTGCCACTCTGAAGTCTGCCTTTTTGTCTCAGGGAAAATCCACGACTCGTCACCAGTCATAACTGAGTTTAAAAAATGAGGATCATTTTCACACATTTCCGACATTTCTCGGCACCGAAGCACTCGCATGTGCTTGTGTACGTCGGTCAACACTTTTGGGACGAGATTGGCACATACCTTTCTCATGTTCAAATCTTCGGTCACAATACGGAAAACGTTTGTTTTTGACATGTTTAGAGTTTGTGCTATCAATTGAAGGCTCAGCCGTCTGTCTGAGTTCCAACAATCGCTCACATGCGTCACATTTTCGTCGACTCGTGCCGTTGATGGCCGTCCACTGAGAGGTTCGTCGGTGATCTCCTCTCGGCGCTCCATGAACGGCTTGTGCCATCGGAAAACTTGTGATTTGGACAAGCAATCAGTCCCAAAAGCACGCTGAAGTAATGGAAACGTTTCAGTGGCGGACTTCCCAAGTTTAACGCAAAATCTGATAGCGTACCGTTGCTCTACAGAATGATCCATTGTGACGTGTTACATAAACTCAAAACGGGGTTGACGGAAAAGCACGTCCTGACTCTCCGGCAGCTCGCAGCCGAATGAGACAAAGAGCGTTTTGAAGCTAACACCCCCTCCACTTAGCCCAGCCGGTTACAATAGGCTGTGGCGTACCGTTGGTCGCATTACTAGTGGAACGCACTCTATATTTCTTCGAGCGCAGTCACGAATTCAGAACCCTGGACATCGTCAATAAGGGCAACATCGAGCGTGACTACAGCAGTCTTCTTCGACCGTGAAAGACTCAGAGCTCCACTGGGACTACCAGGAACTGTATCGTATTAGTGACTTTCTCCCAGCAGATCAGGACGATCTCTACGTTACTGCCACTAGAAAGTTTTTACGTTCCTCACGTTACTGTCTATTTGGAACGTTGTGATAAGGTCTTATGGGACCAAACTGCTGAAGTCATCGCCGGCCGGGGTGGCCGAGCGGTTCTAGGCGCTACAGTCTGGAACCGCGCGACCGCTTCGGTCGCAGGTTCGAATCCTGCCTCGGGCATGGATGTGTGTGATGTCTTTAGGTTAGTTAGGTTTAACTAGTTCTAAGTTCTAGGGGACTAATGACCTCAGAAGTTGAGTCCCATAGTGCTCAGAGCCATTTGAACCATTTGCTGAAGTCATCGGTCCCTGAGACTACACACTTCTTAATCTAACTGAAACCAACTTACGCTATGGAGAAAACACACACCCATGCCCGAGGAAGAACCTCCGACATGAGGAGCCGTACGGACCGTGACAAGGCGCCTCTGACTGCGCGGCTACCCTTCGCGGCACTGTGCATTTCCCTGTAGTAATAAAGTTCTACTGTTTTGGCTGCCTGGGTACCTTTCTCTGCCTACACTTGCATTTCTCATAACGGGATACGTTACTGCCTATAAAGTATAAATTTAAAATACAGTCAGGTGCTACGAATTCCTTAATCACTTTCACATACGAGGCGCAGCCAGGAAGTAAGTTTCAAATAATGTGAAAAGTTGGCAACCCATACAGCAATGTTTGATCTATTTTTCGACATAGTCACGAAAAGAATTCAGACACTAGTCATATCGGCGGCTCAGCTTTCGTGTTCCTTGGTTGTAGAAGTCTGCCGCCTGTGAATAGAACCAGCGTGTGACAGTCGTCTTCAGCACTTCGTCGCTGTCAAAACGCTGGCCGGAGGACAGGAACTTGTTGAGGTGCAAGAAAAGATGAAATCGCTGGGATCAAGATTATCGTGATGACGCTGAAGAAATCCCAGTGCTGCTCTAAAGCGTTTTGTTCTGTGTTCGAGTGTCAGGTTTTCCGGCACACACCTCGCATAAAATTTCTTGATCAGCAGGTGCTTAGTGACAATTTTATGCAATAAGGATCTCGATAGCTGAAAAAAAATGGCTGCTGAGAGAAGGGACAGTTCTCCAGGCTGATACAGCACCGCCGGCAGGGGTGGCCGAGCGGTTCTAGGCGATACAGTCTGGAACCGCGGGACCGCTACGGTTGCAGGTTCGAATCCTGCCTTGGGCATGGATGAGTGTGATGTCTTTAGGTTAGTTAGGTTTAAGTATTTCTAAGTTCTAGGGGACTGATGACCTCAGAAGTTAAGTCCCATAGTGCTCAGAGCCATTCGAACCATTTTTTTTTTTTTTTTTTTTTTTTTTTTTGATGCTGCACCAACTCATTCAAGTGATCATTGATGAGGGATGGTCACACACTACGCTCTTCATAATTGACACTTTGACGACCTTCGACAAAAAGCCTACGTCACCGACGCACCAATTTGTTCATGATGTTCTGCCCGTAACCTGACAGGGTTATTGAAGAATTTCGATGGGCGCTACGTTTTGTTCACGAAGGAACCTTATCACTGACCCAATCTGGCAGGCGGCGGGAGAACGAATAGGAGATGCCAGCCACTTTGGGGCACTGCTGACGGGCTACAGGCACCAGGTGGAACCTGTCCGGCCGGCGTTTGATTATCACGTCATAGACCTGTTATGTATGCGCAACTTTCGAGGATAAAAACGCCTACTTCAAAGGAAACAACAGAGAAACTTACTTTCTGGATACTCCTCGTATGACCGCGCTTGTAGAGAATTTTTCGTTGTTGGCGTTCCATAATGCTTCCACTGGTATGAGTGAGCCTTAGTTTCGACGTCATAGCCGGAAATCATTACTTGTTATGACTCGTTTTAGTAGTTCTGCATCGGTTTTGTCTTCATTTAGCGATCTGTGAGCAATTTGCTTATGCCAATGTTTTTGTTCTAAATTCAGCAATTACTGGTGCAAGTATTACTGTCACTCATTTCGTATCTAAGACATCCAAAAACTTTTCATGGCATGAGCTGAGTGGTACTCTAACATCGCCAGCTAACTGTCTGATTGGCGGCGATTGTCGCTCATCTTATGTTTCACTGCTTCCACGATTTCGTCGCTCCATGGCGTGCTTGAGCCTCTAGGGTACTCGACATCTCCAGAGTCCACACACCCCGTTTTGAAACGCTTATACCACTCGTAAACCGTTGTTTTACTAACTGTAGACTGGCCAAAAATAACATTTAGCATTTTTAAAGCTGAACTTTATTCCATTCTTACATCTGAATTAAACAGAAGTTTTCTTATCCATTTTTATATAAAATAAACAATAGCCGACACTACCAAAACACATGTAACCTTTTTGACAGCTGCTAGCAGATTAAATATCCATTACGGAACAAGACAGTGCAGCTACTTCTCAGACACGTTTAGAAACACAACATCGAAAAAAGTCAGACTAATAGAGCTAGCGAAATCACAAAATTCCCGTCACTTTTTTAGCACACCTCGTCCGTTATGTGGATTTGTTATCTGCCTCTGTAGCTCAGCCGGTAAGTGTCTGTGACAGCCATTCAGAGTACAGCGTACCTGTCGTGGATTATCCTCTACAACGTGAAGGCCTCCAAACCTTTGGCTCATATTTGGAAGGTCGCTTCTTAAATGAAACTCTATGCTTTTTGGCTCGACACCACCCGATTTTTGAGAAACCCACTCCTAAAGTTCATGACGCACAATCGACTCACAACTGACGGGGTCAATAGTTAATTTGAAACTGAGCATTTTTCATCAGAATAAATGAATCCAAAAGCGCATATTTCCTTAGAAGTCGAGGAATGAAACTCTTACGATTGCCGCTTTTTTTTCCCATCAGTCTACTGACTGGTTTGATGCGGCCCGTCACGAATTCCTTTCCTGTGCTAACCGCTTCATCTCAGAGTAGCACTTGCAACCTACGTCCTCAATTATTTGCTTGACGTATTCCAATCTCTGTCTTCCTCTACAGTTTTTGCCCTCTACAGCTCCTTCTAGTACCATGGAAGTCATTCCCTCATGTCTTAGCAGATGTCCTATCATCCTGTCCCTTCTCCTTATTAGTGTTTTCCACACATTCCTTTCCTCTACGATTCTGCGTAGAACCTCCTCATTCCTTACCTTATCAGTCCACCTAACTTTCAACATTCATCTATAGCACCACATCTCAAATGCTTCGATTCTCTTCTGTTCCGATTTTCCCACAGTCCATGTTTCACTGCCATACAATGCTGTACTCCAGACGTACATCCTCAGAAATTCCTTCCTCAAATTAAGGCCGGTATTTGATATTAGTAGACTTCTCTTGACCAGAAATGCCTTTTTTGCCATAGCGAGTCTGCTTTTGATGTCCTCCTTGCTCCGTCCGTCATTGGTTATTTTACTGCCTAGGTAGCAGAATTCCTTAACTTCATTGACTTCGTGACCATCAGTCCTGATGTTAAGTTTCTCGCTGTTCTCATTTCTACTACTTCTCATTACCTTCGTCTTTCTCCGATTTACTCTCAAACAATACTGTGTACTCATTAGACTGTTCATTCCGTTCAGCAGATCATTTAATTCTTCTTCACTTTCACTCAGGATAGCAATGTCATCAGCGAATCGTATCATTGATATCCTTTCACCTTGTATTTTAATTCCACTCCTGAACCTTTATTTTATTTACATCATTGCTTCCTCGATGTTCAGATTGAAGAGTAGGGGCGAAAGGCTACAGCCTTGTCTTACACCCTTCTTAATACGAGCACTTCGTTCTTGATCATCCACTCTTATTATTCCCTGTTGGTTGTTGTACATATTGTATATGACCCGTCTCTCCCTATAGCTTACCCCTACTTTTTTCAGAATCTCGAACAGCTTGCACCATTTTATATTGTCGAACGCTTTTTCCTAAAGCCAAACTGATCGTCACCTAGCGCATTCTCAATTTTCTTTTCCATTCTTCTGTATTCTTGTAAGCAGCTTCGATGCATGAGCTGTTAAGCTGATTGTGCGGTAATTCTCGCACTTGTCAGCTCTTGCCGTCTTCGGAATTGTGTGGATGATGCTTTTCCGGAAGTCCGATGGTATGTCGCCAGACTCATATATTCTACACACCAACGTGAATAGTCGTTTTGTTGCCACTTCCCCCAATGATTTTAGAAATTCTGATGGAATGTTATCTATCCCTTCTGCCTTATTTGACCGTAAGTCCTCCAAAGCTCTTTTAAATTCCGATTCTAATACTGGATCCCTTATCTCTTCTAAATCGACTCCTGTTTCTTCTTGTATCACATCAGACAAATCTTCACCCTCATAGAGGCTTTCAATGTATTCTTTCCACCTATCTGCTCTCTCCTCTGCATTTAACAGTGGAATTCCCGTTGCGCTCTTAATGTTACCACCGTTGCTTTTAATGTCACCAAAGGTTGTTTTGACTTTCCTGTATGCTGAGTCTGTCCTTCCGACAATCATGTATTTTTCGATGTCTTCACATTTTTCCTGCAGCCATTTCGTCTTAGCTTCCCTGCACTTCCTATTTATTTCATTCCTGAGCGACCTGTATTTCTGTATTCCTGATTTTCCCGGAACATGTTTGTACTTCCTCCTTTCATCAATCAGCTGAAGTATTTCTTCTGTTACCCATGGTTTCTTCGCAGCTGCCTTCTTTGTACCTATGTTTTCCTTCCCAACTTCTGTGATGGCCCTTTTTAGAGATGTCCATTCCTCTTCAACTGTACTGCCTACTGCGCTATTCCTTATTGCTGTATCTATAGCGTTAGAGAACTTCAAACGTATCTCGTCATTCCTTAGTACTTCCGTATCCCACTTCTTTGCGTATTGATTCTTCCTGACTAATGTCTTGAACTTCAGCCTACTATATTGTGATCTGAGTCTGTATCTGCTCCTGGGTACGCCTTACAATCCAGTATCTGATTTCGGAATCTCTGTCTGACCATGATGTAATCTAATTGAAATCTTCCCGTATCTCCCGGCCTTTTCCAAGTATACCTCCTCCTCTTGTGATTCTTGAACAGGGTATTCGCTATTACTAGCTGAAACTTGTTACAGAACTCAATTAGTCTTTCTCCTCTTTCATTCCTTGTCCCAAGCCCAAATTCTCCTGTAACCTTTTCTTCTACTCCTTCCCCTACAACTGCATTCCAGTCGCCCATGACTATTAGATTTTCGTTCCCCTTTACATACTGCATTACCCTTTCAATATCCTCATACACTATCTCTATCTGTTCAGAGCTTGCGACGTCGGCATGTATACCTGAACTATCGTTGTCGGTGTTGGTCTGCTGTCGATTCTGATTAGAAGAACCCGGTCATTGAACTGTTCACAGTAACACACCCTCTGCCCTACCTTCCTATTCATAACGAATCCTACACCTGTTATACCATTTTCTGTTGCTGTTGATATTACCCGATACTCATCTGACCAGAAATCCTTGTCTTCCTTCCACTTCACTTCACTGACCCCTAATATATCTAGATTGAGCTTTTGCATTTACCTTTTCAGATTTTCCAGTTTTCCTATCACGTTCAAGCTTCTGACATTCCACGCCCCGACTCGTAGAACATTATCCTTTCGTTGATTATTCAATCTTTTTCTCATGGTAACCTCCCCCTTGGCAGTCCCCTCCCGGACATCCGAAAGGGGGACTATTCCGGAATCTTTTGCCAATGGAGAGATCATCATGACACTTCTTCAATTACAGGCCACATGTCCTGTGGATACACGTTACGTGTCTTTAATGCAGTGGTTTCCATTGCCTTCTGCATCCTCATGTCGTTGATCATTGCTGATTCTTCCGCCTTTAGGGGCAATTTCCCACCCCTAGGACAAGAGAGTGCCCTGAACCTCTATCCGCTCCTCCGCCCTCTTTGACAAGGCCGCTTATGTACCTATAATTCAAAGAAGCTGTCTTCAGGCCACAAGTGGCCCATCGGGACCATCCGCCAGCCGTGTCATCCGCAGCTGAGGATGCGGAGAGGAGGGGCGTGTTGTCAGCACACTGCTCTCCCGGTCATGATAGTTTTTTTTTGCCCGGAGCCGCTACTATTCGGTCGAGTAGCTCCTCAGTTGGCATCACGAGGCTGAGTGCACCCCGAAAAATGGCAACGGCGCATTGCTGCCCTGATGGTCACCCATTCAAGTGTCGGCCACGCTGGACAGTGCTTAACTTCGGTGATCTGACGGTAAGCAGTGTATCCACTACGGTAAGGCCGTTGCCACCTATAAGGCAAGCTACACTCAAATTATCAGTGCTGGTGTAGTGACCAATGCATCTGGTTTGGGAGCAGAAATGTGGTGTTGGATTGTGATGTGTAATGGTCGTCTCGATAGGATGGCTCGCACACGTCGTGTTAGGTTTAGGTACTTCGAGGTGCAGGGAGGAACTGTGACAGTGCAAACAAATTAATGACACACAACTGCCCTGCGACACATAACTTAAGTTGTTCAGCATATTGTTGGATGTGCTTGCGGACAGATACGACTAAGCTGTGTCCTCTCAAGGCTTTCGTTACTGAATACAATGTGAAGAAGACTATGTTAGCTCTGGACGCCACACTGTCAATCACTGTAGTAAACACTTATCCCTATGCTAAGGCTAGAGGCGGCTCTACTTGTAGACTACGTATCGCAGGCCTGTCTCCACTACGAACTGTGGCTACGAACTGCAAACCTTTAACTCCGAGGTAGAACTGCCGTAGGCCGACGCCGAATGTTAACACCTATTACTGGCTGTGTCAACCGCTTATCACAGCGCAAAGTCCATCTCATCGACGGCAGAGCAGAAGTTGCTGAATGGGCCGCACTTGTGGCTGGCGGCGAACTTCAAAGCACCGCGCATGGCGGCAGTCGGAAACTGTTGTTACGTTCCAGCTCCAGTTTCATCTATTGACGAGGACACAACAGATTCCAGTATGGGGTCTCCAGATTTTTTTCGTTTGTATGCTTTCCCATTCTAAAATTCGTTGTAATAGGAGGGTTAATAAGGTAAGTAAATCAAGAAGGAATAACAACAAGGTAGACAAAGAAATTTCTCAAACTTCTAGCCTTAGAAAAAAATTGAAAATTTATTCCTAGTCTCTTTAGAAGTGCTCTTTCACATTCACTGTATAACACGTTCTCAATAAACTTCGAACACCTGTAGTAATAGTATAGGAATAGTACTTGTCATGTAAATGCAAATTCACTCGCAACACCAAGAATGTCTAAAGAATGTAGTTATCCCGCATCCACATCGTTCCTTCCAAATATTCGACGGAAAACAGACTTTGTTTACATTTAAAAATATTTCACGTTCGAGAGTTAATTTTGATGCATACCACACACATAATAACATTGCATGAAAAATTTGTGCTGAAAGTTTATCACGAATTATGCTGTGCCGGCCGGTGTGGCCGAGAGGTTCTAGGCGCTTCAGTCTGGAACCGCGCGACCGCTACGGTCGCAGGTTCGAATCCTGCCTCGGGCATGGATATTTGTGATGTCCTTAGGTTAGTTAGGTTTAAGTGGTTCTAAGTTCTAGGGGACTGATGACCTCAGATTTTAAGTCCCATAGTGCTCAGTGCCATTTGAACCAATTGAACCGTCATTCAGTACTGTAGTTTCGCCGTACAAAAATGAGCAACTCATTTCTTTCCCTGCACTTCAACCATCCACGGTACAGCCTTCCACGTTAAAGCCCTATAATGTGTCGGTGGTGCAGTCTCGCGGTGGGTTTACACGGACTCTGTGTTCGAATAAACGCTCCGAACAGTGTGCGCAGTGTCGATACGCCGCCGAGACCTCGATTACGGCAGAGGCTGTCGGATTTGCCTCCGGTTGTCGTATTGCGGAGTACGCCTGCCGCTTGCCCAGTGAGCGTAGCCTGGAAAGCGCCCCGACTTACGACGGGCGTGTTGTCGGTCGGGGTGGAGGGGGAGGGGAGGGAGGATCTGGGGGCAAGGCTGAGGGCTTAGGGCTCGCGGATCAGCTGACATCCGTCCCTCGGTAAGCCGGGATGAGCCGCGCGCATGCGCACAGGCACTCTGGTAGCGCCCGCAAGTGGATGCGTCGCGATCTCTGCTCCCGCTGGTGACAAATGAAGGCGCTCCTCTCCCGGTGCCTGTCTCAGGAGCTTTGTTTTGTACGCGTGCACCTAATTTTACTGACAGTGCAATAGAAAGGTTTATACCAAGCCGGAGTAGGAAAATCTAATTCAGTTCTGGACAGCAGGAATCTTTGCATTTATCTGTGGGTGCTCTGTCATCTAAAGTGGACGATAATGTATTTTGCAGACTCGCAGCTGTGATCTGGGAGTGCTTCCGGGTCTTTGAAGGATCAAAGTTACCGTAATTCAATAGAACTACGGAACTGTGGGCTCATGGCTTATAAAATATTCAAAATAATGTTCTCAAATAAAATTCAAAATTAAGGTAATACTGTATAGTTTGCGGTAATATTCAAGCGGTGATTTTAGAGCTTACATTTAATATAATTTTCAAATTGTTTGATTTAAAAAAAATTAAAAAGGAACAAAAATAATGCAGTGTTCCAGAATGAGATATGAAACTTCCAGATTAAAATCTGCCAGGAAGTTTCATATCTGGGCATACTCCGCTGCAGAGTGAACATCTCATTCTGGAAACATCCCCCAGGCTGTGGCTAAGCAATGTCTCCGCATATCCTTTCTTCCAGGAGTGCTAGTTCTGCAAGGTTTGCAGGAGAGCTTCTGTGATGTTTGGAAAATAGGAGACGAGGTACTGGCAGAAGTAGAGCTGTGAGTATCGGGCGTGAGTCGTGCTTCGGTAGCTCAGCTGGTAGAGCACTTGCCCGTGAAAGGCAAAGGTCCCGAGTTCGAGTTTTGGTCCGGCACACAGTTTTAATCTTCCAGGAGGTTTCAATGCTCTATTGTTCAGCATTTGATTTAAGAACAATATCCCTTAATTTTTTTAGGCTGTCTTCAATGGAGGCCTGTAAAAAAAGTAAAATGAAAAGGAAATAAAAACAGGGGCAAAACTCACTAATCATGACGAGACCGTTGTAGATCGACTACTCTTTATGCTTCAAGGCACTCCGTCGCAAACTAATTACAGTGCTAGTTTAAGTGTTTTGTAGTTAACTACTTTTTTCAAGTTTCAGACAAGGGGCTCCATAAAACTTAGAATTTGAATCAATGTCTAATTAATAAAAAGATGTTCTGGGCTATGTAAGTTTAGTTTTTATGACACTTGCGTTTATGCTTAATACGCTACTAAATAGCTTTTAAGAACTGTACTGAATATTGTTATGTTACACCCCACATGAATCAATGAATCGTGGTTCACTGAAATCCGATTTAAGATTCTTGAGTTACATGGTAAACAAATGATCGCTCTCGGAAAATAACGAACGCTTTACCGAGTTTTAGCAAAGAAAACTAGTGCACATTTAAGAGAAGGCTTTATGAAAGCTCTATTCTTTGATGGTAATAGACACACGTAGAATTTATTAATTATTTAAAAAATACGAGGTCAATTTTCTCATTTTTCGACCGATTTGAAATGGAATTTCCACATGGCGTCATTACTAGGAACGTAAGAGGAATTCCATGGTAAGACGTTGAGGAGAGAGCAGATATGTGTCTCTTTCGCGGAACCATGTCTGAATAAAATCCTCTAGGTTTTCAAGCGGCGTCCAATCGAATAAAATTCTCGAGCTTTCGATGACTATCGCCGCCATTGTCATCAGGAATAATTATAAATCGATTTCTGAATGATTCCTTTATATTTCTTCATTTCTTTCTTCGGGTTAGAGACTGAACAGTAGGGGCAAAAGACTACAACTCTTATTTTTCCTACCGGACCACTCTGTTTCTCGTCTCCCATTCTTATTTTTCCCTCTTGGTTCTTATACATTTTGTACATTACCTGTCTTTCCATATAGCTTATACCTATTTTCCTGACAATTTATAACATCTTGGGCCATATTACACTGACTGCTGGGGCTGGCACGGTTTTATGCTTATATAGGCATCGTGCCAGGCCCAGCAGTCAGTGATTTAATTCCTGAGGACGGATGCGGAGATGGCCATCGAAGCCTCAGTGTTTTATTCGAATTGACGGGGATTGAAAACCGAGAAGATTTTGTTCAGAGAGCGTTTAGGTACATTTAAGGCTAAGGCCTCTACGTGGGAGAGGAAATGGTGACGATATAAAAGAAGAACACGAGTATCAGCATGGATTACACAGAGGATACATTATTACAGCCAGAGTTTAATAGAGTCTTGGGAGACTTGTTATCAGTTAAGGAATTTATAAAGTGGTTGATAGAAGTGGCAACAAACGAGTGTTTCGCCGAATTTATAAGTCTGGACGGAAGCCGTCAGACTTCCGGGAAAATGTCAGCCATATAATCCCGAAGACAGCAGTAGCAATAAGAGCAAGAGCTATCTGACAGTCAGCGTATTTTCTCATGCATTCAACCTGTTACCAAGGGTAATATACATGAGAATCAAAAAGAAAACTGCGGCTGTGTTACATAGCGATAAGTTTGGTTTTGGGAAACGTGAAGGCACCACACATTAAGAAAAGCTAATAGACGTCCATACAATTTGCCAAACTACAAAAAGGGTTCGACAGTGTAATATGGTACAAGATGTTAGAAACTTGAGGAAAGTACGTAAAGAGCTGCAGGGAAATTTTTTTTTCCCTTTATTGTAATTTTAAACACCTATACAGGCGGGCTGTCAGCAGCATAGTACGCTGCTCTTCAGCCTTAAGTGGAACAATAAACATGACAGAGAGGTGATATATACAATACAAAAAACGGCGGGCAAAAAATGGAGATACAAAAAAACAAGAAACAAGAAGCCGTTCACGTTGGACGAAAAAAACACTAACACTTGGAGACACGGTGCACAAAACACGGAGAACGGCGACGGCACATGTGAACAGTTGAGTTGTAACTGCACGAAACACAAAACGATGCACACACACTAAACACTGATGGCGATGATCTCCGGCGCGCGAATGTTCACTGAGCGTGTACGAGTCCGGGGACCTGCCAAGAGAGGTGGTGGAGGAGGAGGAAGGGGAAATGGGAGAGGGGAGAGCAGAGATGCCATGGGCAAAGGAGAGAGAGGGAGGGAGGAAGGTGGAGGGGAAGCCCGGGGGAGAGGGTAGGAGGGAGGGGGGAAAGGAAAGAGAAGGGAAGGGAAAGGGGGGAGGGAGGGTGCCTAAAGGAAAGGACACAGGAGGTGGGGGGGAAGATCAAAGTTGATAGGAGGGGTAGATGCAGGGGAGGAGGACATCATCAGGGAGGGGGAGCTGGCAGAAGCCACCTTGGGAGAGGGTAAGGAGGGTTGAGAGGTCGAGACCGGGTGGGACATGGGAAGACAGGCGCGGCAGCGGGCGGGGGTGGGTGAGGATCGGGGAGACGAGCGGGTGAGGAGGGTCGAGTTTACGGGAGGTGTACAGGATCCATATCCTTTCAAGGAAAAGGAGGAGGTGGGGGAAGGGGATGAGATCATACAGGATCCGCGTGGGGGAGGGGAGACGGATACGATAGGCGAGGCGGAGAGCATGGCGTTCAAGGATTTGGAGGGATTTATAAAAGGGAGGGGGGGCGGAGATCCAAGCCAGATGGGCTGGAGGGAAAGACAGGATATTTACAATATGTATAAGAATCAAGAGGTTAAAATAAGAATGCGAGACGAAGAACGGTCCGATAAGAAAAGTATAAAACAAAGATGCAGTCTTTCGCCCCTGCTGTTCAGTCTCCACACCGAAGAAAGAAATGACGAAATATCGGGTGATCAAAAAGTCAGTATAAATTTGAAAACTGAATAAATTACGGAATAATGTAGATAGAGAGGTACAAATAGACACACATGCTTGGAATGACATGGGGTTTTATTAGAAGCAAACAGAAAACAAAGTTCACAAAATGCCCAACAGATGGCGCTGGACAGCAAAACGTCAGTGACTGCGCATGACAATCGTGTATAGAAGTAGCTGTAATGAGAGAGAGAATCAGATGTGCCAGCATTCGCAGCATGTTGACGTTACCTGAAAAGGCGCTTTTAGTGAAGCTGTATTATCAGAATGGGGAATGTGCTAGTTTAGCAGGGCTGTCCATAAATCCGTAAGAGTACAAGGGGTGGAGATCTCTTCTGAGCAGTACGTTGCAAGGCATCCCATACATGATCAAAAATGTTCATGTCTGGGGAGTTTGGTGGCCAGCTAAAGTGTTAATTTCAGATGAGTGTTCCTGGAACCACTCTGTATCAATTATGGACTTGTGGGGTGCCGCATTGTCCTGCTGGAATTGCCATAGTCGGTCGGAATGCACAATGCAGATGAATGGATACAGGTAATGGATATGAGCGTTTGGCGTCATTGGCCGGGAGGCCCCTTGCGGAGCAGGACCGGCCGCCATGGTGCAGGTCTTATTCCATTCGACGCCACAATGGGCGACCCGCGCGCCAGATGGGGATGAAATGAAGACAACACAACACCCAGTGCCTGAGCGGAGAGAATCTCCGACCCAGTCTGGAATCGAACCTGGGCCCGTAGGACGGCGATCCGTCACGCTGACCACTCAGCTGTCGGGGCGGAGAATGGATACAGGTGATCAGGCATTATGCTTACGTACGTGTCACGTGTCAGATTCATATCTAGACGTATCAGGGGTCTCATATCACTCGAGCTGCACACGCCCCACACCGTTACAGAGCCTGCACCAGCTTGAACAGTCCCCTGCTGACATGCAGGGTCCATGGATTTATGAGGTTGTCTCTATACCCGTACAACTCCATCCGCTCGACGCAATTTCAGACGAGACTCGTCAGACCAGGCAACATGTTTCCAGTCGTCAACAGCCCAATGTCGGTGTAGACGGGCCAGGCAGGCTCAGAAAGACCATATCGATGGCGTTTCTTTGAGTGGTTCTCACACTGACACTTTGTGATGGCCCAGCATTGAAATATGCAGCAATTTAAGGAAGGGTTGAACTTCAGTCGCGTTGAACGATTCTCATCAGTCGTCGTTGGTCCCGTTCTTGCAGGATCTTTGTTCGGACACCTATCTCGGAGATGCTGTGTCCCATCGCTCGTTGGCCGATTGCAATACCACGTTCTAACTCACTTAAACCTTGATAACCTGCCATAGTAGGAGCAGTAACCGATCGAACAACTGCGCCAGACAGTTGTTGTGTTATATGGGTGTTGCGGGCCCCAGAGGCGTATTCTGCCTGTTCTGTTTGGCGCTTCACTGTAATTGCACGGAGTAATTTTAGGTGAATAGACTAAGTTTGTGTTTGGTAGAATGTTTTGTCGCACAGTTTCGGCTGGAGCTGGGCGAACGGGAGCTCCTTGGCCGTAGACAGTGAAGTTGTTTCTGTTAAGGAACAAGGAAGGGACACAGACGCATGTATAGCAGCCGAGCCTGTGAGACTCGGTCGCTGCTTTTATACAGAGTTTGTCAAGCTGGTAGGCATGGCCTGATCAACAGGGGGTCCCCCAACCAAGTGCAGGTAAGTGCTGCTAGTGCGCCACACTACATCGTACCAGAAACTTGCGGCAAAGGAGACTTTTACAACTTGTTTAGCACAGTCGCGAGAGACTGGTAGCCTGATAATCCATCCCTGTCGAAGATAATGCACTCTTCAGAATCTGCAGGTATCACGATGATGTTTTCATGGACCTAATTGCGAGATTTGTATCTGAAAGTTGCATGAAAACATTTCACAACCATGAAAACATTAGGCACGCACGCCAAATGGTTCCTCTCGCGAGCAGGATTGAACAGTCCCCTGCTGACATGCAGGTTACATGGACTCATGAGGTTGCCTCCACACCCGTACACGTCCATCCACTCTATAGAACTAGTAACGAGACTCGTCCTACGACGCAACATGTATCCAATTATCAACAGTCTACTACCGATGTTAACGGGCTCAGGCGAGGCGTAAAGCTTTGTCTCTTGCAGTCATCAAGGGTTCACGAGTGCGCCTTCGGCTCCGAAAGCCCATATCGATGATGTTTCGTTCAATGGTTCGCACGCCCACACTTGTTGGTGGTGCAGCATTGAAATCTGCAGCAAGTTAAGGAAGGGTTGATCTTCTGTCACACTGAACGATTCTTGTCAGTCGTCGTAGGTTCGTTTCTTGCAGGGTCTATTTCCAGTCGCAGCGATATCGGAGATCTGATATTTTACCGGATTCCTCATATTCGGGGTACACTCGTGAAATGGTCGTACGGGAAAATCTCCACTTTGTGGTGTCACCGCCAGACACCACACTTGCTAGGTGGTAGCCTTTAAATCGGCCGCGGTCCTTTAGTGTACGTCGGACCCGCGTGTCGCCACTATCAGTGATTGCAGACCGAGCGCCGCCACACGGCAGGTCTAGAGAGACGTCCTAGCACTCGCCCCAGTAGTACAGCCGACTTTGCTAGCGATGGTTCACTGACAAATTACGCTCTCATTTGCCGAGACGATAGTTAGCATAGCCTTCTGCTACGTCATTTGCTACGACCTAGCAAGGCGCCATTATTATTTGCTATTTGTCTTGTGATGCATGTACCGTCAGACCGATGTTTACCAATTATGGATTAAAGTTAAGTATTCCAGAAGCTACGTATTTTTTTACTAGACTCAACTCCTTTAACTGTTCCAGACCTCACGCCAGCCTGCTTGAGCGTAAAACCGTGCCCTTCGGCCTCCCGTCCTAGTGGCTTGGCTGTCTTGCCAAGTCACAACACACTTCGTCGCTACCTCGGATATGCTGTGTCCCATCTCTACTGTGCCGACTATAATACCACGTTCAAACTCACTTAAATCTCGATAATCTGCCATTGTAGCAGCAGTAACCGGTCTAACAACTGTGCCAGACACTTGTCTTATACAGGCGTTGCCGATCGCAGCGTCGTATTTGCCTGTTTGCATATCTCTGTATTTGAACAAGCATCCATATACTAGTTTCTTTGGCGCTTCAATGTAATTGTGTACATTAATGTGGGGATTAATAGAAGTTATTTTAGAGTGTGGTACAGAGTGTCAATTTCAGTTTCTCGACCAGTCATTTACGTCTAAATCCTATATTGCACGCTGATTAGCAGTGGTTTATCTGAAGGCATTTCTGTGCCATAGGATGTTCCACCCCCCCCCCCCCTAGAACCATGGACCTTGCCGTTGGTGGGGAGGCTTGCGTGCTTCAACGACACAGATAGCCGTACCGTAGGTGCAACCACAAAGGAGGGATATCTGTTGAGAGGCCAGACAAACGTGTGGTTCCTGAAGAGGGGCAGCAGCCTTTTCAGTAGTTGCAGGGGCAACAGTCTGGATGATTGACTGATCTGGCCTTGTAACATTAACCAAAACGGCCTTGCTCTGCTGGTACTGCGAACGGCTGAAAGCAAGGGGAAACTACAGCCGTAACTTTTCCCGAGAGCATGCAGGTTTTACTGTATGATTAAATGATGATGGCGTCCTCTTGGGTAAAATATTCCGGAGGTAAAATAGTCCCCCATTCGGATCTTCGGGCGGGGACTACTCAGGAGGACTTCGTTATCAGGAGAAAGAAAACTGGCGTTCTACGGATCGGAGCGTGGAATGTCAGTTCCCTTAATCGGGCAGGTAGGTTAGAAAACTTAAAAAGGGAAATGGATAGGTTAAAGTTAGATATAGTGGGAATTAGTGAAGTTCGGTGGCAGGAGGAAGACGATTTTTCGTCAGGTGAATACAGGGTTATAAATACAAAATCAAATAAGGGTAATGGAGGAGTAGGTTTAATAATGAATAAAAAAAATAGGAGTGCGGGTAAGCTACTACAAACAGCTTAGTAAACGCATTATTGTGGCCAAGATAGACACGAAGCCCTCGCCTACTACAGTAGTACAAGTTCATATGCCAACTAGCTCTGCACATGATGAAGAAATTGATGAAATGTGTGATGAGATAAAAGAAATTATTCAGGTAGTGAAGGGAGACGAAAATTTAATAGTCATGGGTGACTGGAATTCGACAGTAGGAAAAGTAAGAGAAGGAAACGTAGGAGGTGAATATGGATTGGGGCTAAGAAATGAAAGAGGAAGCCGCCTGGTAGAATTTTGCACAGAGCATAACTTAATCATAGCTAAAACTTGGTTCAAGAATCATGAAAGGAGGTTGTATACATGGAAGAACCCTGGAGATACTAGAAGGTTTCAGATAGATTATATAATGGTAAGGCAGAGATTTAGGAACCAGGTTTTAATTTGTAAGACATTTCCAGGGGCAAATGTCGACTCTGACCACAATCTATTGCTTATGAACTGTAGATTAAAACTGATGAAATTGAAAAATGTGGGAATATAAGGAGATGGGACCTGGATAAACTGAAAGAACCAGAGGTTGTACAGAGTTTCAGGGAGAGCATAAGGGAACAATTGACAGGAATCGGGGGAAATAAATAAAGTAGAAGAAGAATGGGTAGCTTTGAGGAATGAAATAGCGAAGGCAGCAGAGGACCAAGTAGGTAAAAAGACGAGGGCTAGTAGAAATCCTTGGGTAACAGAAGAGATACTGAGTTTAATTGATGAAAGGAGAAAGTACAAAAATGCAGTAAGTGAAGCAGGCAAAAAGGAATACAAACGTCTCAAAAATGAGATCGACAGGAAGGGCAAAATGGCTAAGCAGAGATGGCTAGAGGACAAATATAAGGATGTAGAGGCTTATCTCACGAGGCGTAGGATAGATACTGCCTGCAGGAAAATTAAAAAATGGTTCAAATGGCTCTGAGCACTATGGGACTCAACTGCTGAGGTCATTAGTCCCCTAGAACTTAGAACTAGTTAAACCTAACTAACCTAAGGACATCACAAACATCCATGCCCGAGGCAGGATTCGAACCTGCGACCGTAGTGGTCTTGCGGTTCCAGACTGCAGCGCCTTTAACTGCACGGCCACTTCGGCCGGCAGGAAAATTAAAGAGACCTTTGGAGAAAAGAGAACCACTTGCATGAATATCAATAGCTCAGATGGAAACCCAGTTCTAAGCAAATAAGGGAAAGCAGAAAGGTGGAAGGAGTATATACAGGGTCTATACAGAGGCGATGTTTTTGAGCACAATATCATGGAAATGGAAGAGGATGTAGATGAAGATGAAATGGAAGATATGATACTGCGTGAAGAGCTTGACAGAGCACTGGGAGTAGACAACATTCCATTAGAACTACTGACAGCCTTGGGAGAGCCAGTCCTGACAAACCTCTACCATCTGGTGAGCAAGATGTATGAGACAGGCGAAATTCCCTCAGACTTCAAGAAGAATATAATAATTCCAATCCCAAAGAAAGCAGGTGTTGACAGATGTGAAAATTACCGAACTATCAGTTTAATAAGTCACGGCTGCAAAATACTAACGCGAATTCCTTACAGACGAATGGAAAAACTGTTAGAAGTCGACCTCGGGGAAGATCAGTTTGGATTCCGTAGAAATGTTGGAACACGTGAGGCAATACTGACCCTACGACTTATCTTAGAAGAAAGATTAAGAAAAGGCAAACTTACGTTTCTAGCATTTGTTGACTAGGAGAAAGCTTTTGACAATGTTGACTGGAATACTCTCTTTCAAATTCTGAAGGTGGCAGGGGTAAAATACAGGGAGCGAAAGGCTATTTACAATTTGTACAGAAAGCAGATAGCAGTTATAAGAGTCGAGGGACATGAAAGGGAAGCAGTGGTTGGGAAGGGTGTGAGACAGGGTTGTAGCCTCTCCCCGATGCTATTCAATCTGTATATTGAGCAAGCAGTAAAGGAAACAAAAGAAAAGTTCGGAGTAGGTATTAAAAACTTTGAGGTTCGCCGATGACATTGTAATTCCGTCAGAAACAGCAAAGGACTTGGAAGGGCAGTTGAACGGAATGGACAGTGTCTTGAAAGGAGGGTATAAGATGAACATCAACAAAAGCAAAACGAAGGTAAAGGAATGCAGTCGGGTGATGCTGAGGGAATTAGATTAGGAAAAGAGACACTTAAAGTAGTAAAGAAGTTTTGCTATTTGGGGAGCAAAATAACTGATGATGGTCGAAGTAGAGAGGATATAAAATGTAGACTGGCAAGGAAAGCGTTTCTGAAGAAGAGAAATTTGTTAACATCGAGTATAGATTTAAGTGTCAGGAAATCGTTTCTGAAAGTACTTGTATGGAGTGTAGCCATGTATGGAAGTGACACGTGGACGATAAATAGTTTACACAAGAAGAGAATAGAAGCTTTCGAAATGTGGTGCTACACAAAGAATGATGAAGGTTAGATGGGTAGATCACATAACTAATGAGGAGGTATTGAATAGAATTGAGGAGAAGAGGAGTTTGTGGCACAATTTCACTAGAAGAAGGGATCAGTTGATAGGACACGATCTGAGGCATCAAGGGATCACCAATTTAGTACTGGAGGGCAGCGTGGAGGGTAAAAATCGTAGAGGGAGACCAAGAGATGAATACACTAAGCTGATTCAGAAGGATGTAGGCTGCAGTAGGTACTGGGAGATGAAGAAGCTTGCACAGGATAGAGTAGCATGGAGAGCTGCATCAAACCAGTCTCAGGACTGAAGACCACAACAACAACAACAGGATGTTCCAGGACCGAATTTAACTGTAGATAACCCTACATTAACTTTCCAACATCCAACTTTGTAACTGATCGATTAACACAGACCGGGATGGGCAACATAACAGTATTGGGACAACCTGGTACAATTCCAAAGTACTGTTATCCGAGATGGCGGCGATGACGTCATCCAGTATGGCGACCGTGACGTCAAACAAGATGCCGGATTTTGGCTGCAAGTTTGAATTTTGGCGGAAAAGTGCCACGCCCCGCTCCCTACAAAAATGGCTTGAAGTTCAAATTCCTACATGATAAAGCATCACACCACGCTTATCTCTACTAAGCAAACAAAATGGCGGCAAAAAAGGACTTGTCTTTATTATTTAACCAATTTCAAGCATATGTGTTCTTCACTGGGCGTGGACTCCAACTGGATTACTTCATATCATCGCCACCAGAGGACGCCACCGTGACGTCAGGTGATGGCCGTACCCAGTGTGTACACCACGAGCTCTAGAGCCCAGCTGGCTTAGTTCATATCGGTGACACCAGAGGGCGCTCTCCTGACGTCAGATCATGACGCAAGTACCAGTATTCAAGATGACGGCACCCAGTGTGTTCACCGTGAGCTCCAGAGCCCAGCTGACTTAGTTCATATCGTGGCCACCAGAGGTCGCTGTTGTGAAGTAAGGCGATGACACAAGATCGTCTGCTCTCTCTCGTGTTGTAACCGACACGCGCTGCATCAGTGGCCCGCGAGCGACCGCTTACGTCACAGCCTCAAGTCCGCACCGTTATACTCGCGCCAGACATAGTCTTCTGTAAAAATGGTAACCAATATAACTGAACACAAGTGACACCAACATCGCTCATCTATCAATTACCAAAGGACTTAATTCCATTTCAATTTTAATCATATTCAATAAGTGAATTTACAAATTCAGTATTCAATGATCAAATGAGAAGTTCCACATTTTCCCACAATCAGCGCGGTGTTTATTCATGAACTAGCACCCCTCACCCCTAGAATGCTGCACTCCTACTGATTACTGCATTAGTCACGTTATCCGACTTCATAGTACCTAGGACTAGGAATCAATTTTCACCCATGTCACACCCACTTGGACTGGGAATCAAATAGTTAAATTCTCCACCGCGGCCCTCAACCCAGCGCCACCGGCGGAGGGGGCTGTGTCCTGGAAGCCGTGCGTGAGTCGTGCATATACGTAGACATGCAGAAAACGGGGCAAACGCTCTCGGAATGTGGATATGACTTGATAGAGTGTTATATTACGCCTCCTGATCAGTGCATTTGGGCTAGGTGTTGGCGGGTGAGTTACACTTACAGGCTAATTTAGAAGACAGACCGAGGTTATTATGTCATGACCGCATGGACAGATCTGACCTAAAATAGATATAATTGCGAAAAATGGCAACGGAATGGGTATAAATTGACAGAATATACACGGTAGTACTGTGAAATTGAGGAAGAACTTGGGTATCTTCCGGTTCGCGCTGAACAATTTGCACATAGGAGCAAGTATGTGGCAACAGGAGGAATCTGGGAAAACGTCGACATCGAAATGAATGGAATCAGGTAGGTAGTCAATTTTTTTTCCGTCGAGGCAGTATTATAATGTATGCATATTGAGGTAGGAGTGCTACACATGACTTGACTACTGTATTTGACGGTTTTCAGGAGGACAGAGAACGATTCACGTCTAAAATTACTTGCATTTGCATTAAAGGAGAACCGAGAGTGGACGGAGCGATCGACCAAGATACAGCTGTAATGAGGTACGATTTAATGGTTGACTGATTCATTCTACAGAAGAAGTTGCTGCAGGTCAATTTTTTCCCAGTGTTTTGTCTGGATGCATCATTCGTGTGACATAGCCTTCGTTCTACTCGTATACAGCCACGTGTTCGATATGTGGTTTAAAGCACTGTCTACTTGCGATCGTTAACAGTAAACCTGTCGGTCATCAGAGGACTTCCATCTCATGTGCGATTAAACTTGACACAATCCTCTAAACGAACTTTGATTTATGCGATCACCCCCTGCCGCATCCTGGGTGTAAAACTAAGACTTCAGCGTCATAACTAATTTAGCGATAGGATCTTGTGAGGCGCTGCAATCCCCGTGTACACAATTGCCTGACACATATAGTGGTTTACATAGTGTCCACTGTTCCACAGTATGTAGATCTTTCAGGCGCTGCAATCCCCGTGTACACAATTGCCCTACACATATAGTGGTTTACATAGTGTCCACTGTTACACTGTATGTAGATATTGAGAGGCGCTGCAGTCCCCGTGTACACAATTGCCCGACACATATAGTGGTTTACATAGTGTCCACTGATCCACTGTATGTAGATCTTGTGAGGCGCTGCAGTCCCCGTGTACACAATTGCCCGACACATATAGTGGTTTACATAGTGTCCACTGTTCCACTGTATGTAGATCCTGTGAGGCGCTGCAGTCCCCGTGTACACAATTGCCCGACACATATAGTTGTTTACATAGTGTCCACTGTTCCACTGTATGTAGATCGTGTGAGGCGCTGCAATCCCCGTGTACACAATTGCCCTACACATATAGTGGTTTACATAGTGTCCACTGTTACACTGTATGTAGATATTGAGAGGCGCTGCAGTCCCCGTGTACACAATTGCCCGACACATATAGTGGTTTACATAGTGTCCACTGATCCACTGTATGTAGATCTTGTGAGGCGCTGCAGTCCCCGTGTACACAATTGCCCGACACATATAGTGGTTTACATAGTGTCCACTGTTCCACTGTATGTAGATCCTGTGAGGCGCTGCAGTCCCCGTGTACACAATTGCCCGACACATATAGTTGTTTACATAGTGTCCACTGTTCCACTGTATGTAGATCGTGTGAGGCGCTGCAATCCCCGTGTACACAATTGCCCTACACATATAGTGGTTTACATAGTGTCCACTGTTACACCGTATGTAGATATTGAGAGGCGCTGCAGTCCCCGTGTACACAATTGCCCGACACATATAGTGGTTTACATAGTGTCCACTGATCCACTGTATGTAGATCTTGTGAGGCGCTGCAGTCCCCGTGTACACAATTGCCCGACACATATAGTGGTTTACATAGTGTCCACTGTTCCACTGTATGTAGATCCTGTGAGGCGCTGCAGTCCCCGTGTACACAATTGCCCGACACATATAGTTGTTTACATAGTGTCCACTGTTCCACTGTATGTAGATCGTGTGAGGCGCTGCAATCCCCGTGTACACAATTGCCCGACACATATAGTGGTTTAGATAGTGTCCACTGTTCCACTGTATGTAGATCGTGAGAGGCGCTGCAATCCCCGTGTACACAATTGCCCGACACATATAGTGGTTTAGATAGTGTCCACTGTTCCACTGTATGTAGATCGTGAGAGGCGCTGCAATCCCAGTGTACACAATTGCCCGACACATATAGTTGTTTACATAGTGTCCACTGTTCCACTATATGTAGATCTTGTGAGGCGCTGCAGTCCCCGTGTACACAATTGCCCGACACATATAGTGGTTTACATAGTGTCCACTGTTCCACTGTATGTAGATTGTGTGAGGCGCTGCAATCCCCGTGTACACAATTGCCCGACACATTTAGTGGTTTACATAGTGTCCACTGTTCCACTGTATGTAGATCGTGTGAGGCGCTGCAATCCCCATGTACACAATTGCCCGACACATATAGTGGTTTACATAGTGTCCACTGTTCCACTGCATGTACATCTTGTGAGGCACTGGATCCCTGTGTACACAATTGCCCGACACATATAGTGGTTTACATAGTGTCCACTGTTACACTGTATGTAGATATTGAGAGGCGCTGCAGTCCCCGTGTACACAATTGCCCGACACATATAGTGGTTTACATAGTGTCCACTGATCCACTGTATGTAGATCTTGTGAGGCGCTGCAGTCCCCGTGTACACAATTGCCCGACACATATAGTGGTTTACATAGTGTCCAATGTTCCACTGCATGTAGATCTTGTGAGGCACTGCAATCCCTGTGTACACAATTGCCCAACACATATAGTTGTTTACATAGTGTCCACTGTTCCACTGTATGTAGATTGTGTGAGGCGCTGCAATCCCCGTGTACACAATTGCCCGACACATATAGTGGTTTACATAGTGTCCACTGTTCCACTGTATGTAGATCGTGTGAGGCGCTGCAATCCCCGTGTTCACAATTGCCCGACACATATAGTGGTTTACATAGTGTCCACTGTTTCACTGTATGCAGATCTTGTGAGGCGCTGCAATCCCCGTGTACACAATTGCCCGACACATATAGTGGTTTACATAGTGTCCACTGTTTCACTGTATGTAGATCTTGTGAGGCGCTGCAATCCCCGTGTACACAATTGCCCGACACATATAGTGGTTTACATAGTGTCCACTGTTCCACTGTATGTAGATCGTGTGAGGCGCTGCAATCCCCATGTACACAATTGCCCGACACATATAGTGGTTTACATATTTAGTGATGGAATGACTTGTAATTTTCACACGTAAGACACTGCTGCTATGCGTTTATCTGTTTCCTTGTAGGATGTGTACACCGCAACTAAGGATCATTTTATATAGGCCTGATGCAGGCATAGTATAATTTCTGAACCATGGTCGGATGTGAACAGTGGACACTATATGTACCAGGGAACCTATATTGTGCTCGTATCACGCAGAGCAAGGGTTTTACGGACGTAGTTTGTTTTTCGTTTTACAATTCAATAAGATAATTTATATTTGAGGAATCAGGAAGAAAGATGTATGTCACGCGCTTGAAAAATATTTCTCACATTGGAGTATTAACAATGCAAAATCCCATATGTCCGATAGGTCGCAAACACATGTGATCTAAAATTATAGGCCTGTTTTAAGTGCAGAACGTTGTTTCCTTAGGAGTGCTTGTGTTTATATTCTCTCTCTTATGAATACCTTGCAAGTGCCGATCCTAGACTATAGAACAATACTTTAGAGTTGATAGCTTGGTTGATTTACGTAAAAATGCGTCGAACTCCATCTGTGTGGGGCTCCATCGCCTATAAAAATAAATATTTTGTTGTTCTTCTTAACTGTCTGCCATTATATGACAGCACTTTGAAATCTGTTACTATACATCGATAAGGGGTGCTAAGCTCGTCGACATGGTCGCATCTCGAGAAATTTCGTGTACTTGGATGGGTGAGCACTCGGAAAGCTTAATTCATTCGCAAGACGTGGAGTGTAGCGGTCTTCTTCTGGTCGGTTGCAGATTAATTCGCTAACTGTGCTGTAGGGCTGGTTGGTCAATGACAGTGTGGTGAGGGTCTTTGACACACTAATTCTATCCTAAGAAAGCGAGAATGCTCTGTGACTCCCATACAGAGAGAGACAGATCGTAAATTAAACACTATTCTCGGGGTGATAGAAATATGTGGAGTGCTGTCTGATATACTTTGATGATTTATGTGTTAGAGAATTAAGACTGAATTGATGTACTGCTCAGTTCGCAATGACACTCGCAACGTGGAGACGACATGGTTTAGCTATGATACTGAAATTGGGGAAACATGCGGTCACATAATTGGCTGGGGTTGAACTTAGTGTAAAATTATTCTCGTTATCGTGATGTTTATTATTAGAATACATGGATGGTGTCTTTTCCATCCCATCCCTGCATTGGTTAGCAGATAATGATTGACTGATATGCCTTGTTTGAGATGGGGAAAAAGTTTTGGTGGATGAACAGCAACTTATGGGGGTTGTTAGCAGTGAAACAGTGATCACGTACGTGAGTGCAATATGAGGAATGAGTCGAAAGGGGACGCATAGTCGTAAGCTATTCCGTCAGTGTGAGAGACGAATTTAAATGTAGAGCTCGTGAATCACCTTCAGAATATAGTTTGGAGACCTAAGCCAACGCCGTAAATGTCTTTCAGTTTGTTTATGTTGTAAGTGTCTTTATTTAAAATCAGCAGATGTGTGGTGTGTTACGGCTTCCGCCGTAAGACACAGGAGGCAGTAGCAGCAGCAGTTTGAGGTGAAAATTCGCAGAGGGATTGGTTTACCGCTAGGAATGCTTGGGTGGCTGCACGCTGCGCTATTCTGCAGAGTGTTGTGAAATCTCTTTCTCCGTGCTGGACAGCAGCGCAGCTGTGTAGCATTGCGCCGGCATCGGTGCCTAGTTGACTTCTACATGTGATTGGCTTTTGTAATTCGTGATTTTTCTGTGTTGGGGGGTTAGAGAATAACGATGATAGCATGTTGGGCTGACTGATTTGAATGGGCGCCTGTCTCTCTTATTATGACATGGTGGTAGGACTCGCAAGAACAACATAAGGGGCATGCACACGCATCGTTGATTTTCGGTCATTATTATTTTGTATCGTATGCAATGATTTATTGAGGAAACATTATAATTAAGTAGCGGTGGGTGTGTGATGTGTCCGCATTTTAGCATCAGGTTTATAGAGTAAGTGTTTGTAGAAAGGAGATGACTATGCCCTGTTTAAGGGAAGGTATGGATTTGACTTGGAGTACTGTGAAAGACATGGGAAGAGTATGTTCAGTCATAAGGCATGTACAGATATTTCCGTTTCCAGAGCCACCGCCTTCGGCAGGGTGTATTTCCGATACTTGGCTCATTGTCGAATGACCTTCAATTGAGACCGTGATCGTAAGATGACCAGCTTTCGTGATCAAGTGGAAATTTGAGAAGATTGTGTATGGAGGTGCGTTTGCAGTGGACTGTAATTCCCTCCCATGTAAATTGTTCGGTTGACTGCTGCTGCACATTTGGGGCCTTTATTTAGTTGAGAGAAGATCGATTGTGGTGTGTGCATCTGGCATGTGGAAGACTCATTTGCCTGTTCTCTTGACATGGGAAAGACCTTACTTGGCTTGAAATTATAGGGATGATTTGGAATTTTTTAGGCCAGCGAGATCTGTATTTGCGGGTGTAAATATCATTTTTCATCTGTTTGTTTCTAGTTACTCAGTGGTATAGAACACGCTCGACCTGGCTAAAGTTTGGGGTTTGTAGAGAAATAATTTCCAGTCTATATCTCTGGAATTATGTTGCATGAGCGATCGGGCGTGTGCTTGATATCGAGAAGTGCCGCGAAAATGATACAATTTTATTCCGAAAATAGGTGTGTTCCTGTAATACAAGAGTCCAGAGATGTGTGTAGAAAATCAAGAAAACAAGCAAGCAGCAGGTCCAGACTAGAAACAGTAGTGCGTTTGTACCGAAGGGAAATGGGCGTGTCTTTGCACATAAGTTCTGAAAGTGACTTTGATTGAGTGAGGGCTTTCTGATGTAAAAGGGATCTTTTTGTATGGCCTAGGTTAGGAATTGTGTGTTTACTACATCGACACAGTATGCATTAATATCTTGCTGAGTTGGAGATCAGTTTCACACACTAATATTCAAGCTCCTGACACGAGTGGGGTGACAGTGTGAACGTGTAGGGTTCTTTACATATTTGATGATATGTATGGTAGTTTGCGAGATTTCGTTGTCGGTGCAATATGGCGAACTGTGTAAAATAGTTTATTGCGGCTGAATGTCACGTCTGTAGAAAAAAAGAAAGGTGGACGGTGCTTTCCTAGGACTGGGGAGCATCGTGACATATAGCCTGTGTGAATGCAGGCATAGGATAATTTTTTCTGATGCTGTACAGATATAAAACATAATTGCACTGTTTGTGTAAAAAGTGTATATATTGTTATGTGAAGTTACTATGGTTTATGTTATGGCATGACTAGAGAGTATGACTGTGTATCCTATAGTGAGGAAGGTATAGATTGAGCACATAGATAATGGGGAGAGTTTTCGTCGTGGACAATTATATGTGCTCTAGATACTGAAGTAGTGTAGTAAAGAGGTGACATTAACTCTACATTGATGGGTGTCAGACTATAGCATGAATAGTAAAATTTAATTGTAGTTACACTGGTAAATATGTTCCTGGCTTCCAATAGAGTTGTGAGTATGGTATGTATTTGATGATCTATAGACAAGTTTAAGAGATTAATTGTAATACACTTAAGCGATCTGTGCAAAATAATTTTAGCGCTGAAAGCCCCTTAAGAAGAGATGGATGGTGCTTGGATACTGGCGGCATCAGTAATTTGGAGAATAAACTCGATAAGAGCAAAGGATAATGCTGGATTGATTAACATGCTTCGTGCTGGGATATGGGAGTCTCTACAAAGCTGTGCGAATATTTTCGGATGTTGAGAGCAGAACTGATATAACATGATGGGGTCAGGTCCACGAGGGAGGCTACATTGGACGGTATTGTGCGTTATTTCCGTACAGAGGTTCTGTTAGGGCAAGAATTTCCGTGCATAAAATCTGAGAGAAGACGAAAACTGGTGCACAAGCGCACGTGAAGTATTTCTGGGGGACTATGGAATTTACTAGAGTTAGACTTGGTTATTATTTTAGATAGCAATGTAATTTGCGATGGTAGTGTCAGTGAAACGTCACTTATGGTCCATTAGAATCACTAAGGAGAAAGCATGTTCTGCTATTCTGGAATGGATTTCTGCAGCGCGTTCGCCAGACCGCAGTTAGAGTGAGGGTAGAGAGGAGTGCCCAATGTGCGTGGTCCTACTTGAAGTGCACGCTCTGTAAATAAGCCCCTGCGCCTGTCTGGTCGCATCATCAATGGTCCCCACATGCAACTTTTGCCTGCGTTTAGCTGCAGCTCTCGGCTGTGCTCCCGCCCGATTACGTAAGCACATGTGTTTAGGTGAACACGTATTTGGATAGGAATTTCTCACAAATGAAGTATGAATGAGATCTCGCCGCCTCATGCGACCTGTGCGGGGGGGGGGGGGGGGAGGGGGCGTGCATGGTTTGACAGCTGACGACCGCGCCACGTCGTTGGGGCTGTCTGCACACTCTACTGGAGAGGGGTTAGCCGAAGGTGCTTGCGTGTGTTGTTGAATTATTTTGCGCGCAGGTCTGTAGGCTGTGCTATGAATTATTTGGACAGTTTACGAGTACTAAGTGTGTCTAGACCTAACTTAGGAGGAGCCTGATTGTCTGTACTTAAATTATTTGCATAAATTATGAGTAGTTTGCGTGTCTGCAGACTTGTAGTGTGAGTACAAGCGTAAGATTGAGGTTGTTTTGCCTCAGTGTGATAAATATATTCGATCTCTAAATAAAATGTTCGAAAGTAAATGGAGTGGACTCCTTCCTTACTCTCCGCAGCAGCCTAGCGCAGCCTTAGTAATTTTAGCATAATTGTCGCCTCTACAGACCAACATCTGGGATTAGATCATAGGAGGGATGACAGTACGATCTGATGACAGTAATGTGTACTATGCCAGTTGGACAGTAAATCTCGTGGTGGAGACACCACCTGCAAAATGAAGACTTGTGTTCAGATCTGTTTTCCCGCCATTTCGCCCCGCCATCTTGGATGACATCATGCACTGTGCACGTTAGTACAGGTTATTGCACGTTAGCCTGCCAACCTGGGTCGGTAAGGGGGCGTGGCGCTGGGATGAGGGCCATGGAGGAGAATTTAAATATTTGATTCCAAGTCCAGGTGGGTGCAGCATGGGTGAAAATTTATTCCTAGTCCTAGGTTCTACAAAGTCGAATCATGTAACTGATGCAGAAGCCACTAGGAGTGCAGCATTCTATGGATGGGGGGTGCCAGGTCATGAATGAACACCGCACTGATAGTGGGAAAATGTGGAACTTCTCATTTGATCATTGAATACTGAATTTGTAAATTGACTTATTGAATATAATTAAAATTGAAATGGAATTAAGTACTTAGGTAATTGATAGGTTAGATGAGCGATGTTGGTGTTCCTTGTGTTTAGTTAAATTGGTTAGCATATGTACAGAAGACTATGTCCGTCGCGAGTATAAAGGTGCGGGCTTAAGGCTGTGATGAAAGCGGTCGCTCGCGGGCCGCTGATGCGGAGTGTGTCTGGTTATAACGCATGAAAAAGAGAGAGCAGACGATCTTGTGTCATCGCCTTACTTCACAGTATCGCCCTCTGGTGGCCACCATATGAACTAAGTCAGTTGGGCTCTGGAGCTCACAGTGAACACACTGGGTACCATCATCTTGAATACTGGTACTTGCGTCACGATCTGACGTCAGGAGAGCGCCCTCTGGTGGCACCGATAAGAAATAAGCCAGCTGGGCTCTGCAGCTCGTGGTGTACACACTGGGTATGGCCATCTTGAATAACACTACTTGCGTCATCACCTGACGTCATTGTGGCGTCCCCTGGTGGCAACAATATGAACTAAGCCAGTTGGAGTCCAGAACCAGTTGAGAACACCCTGCTTGAAGTTGGTTAAATAATAAAGGCAAGTCCTTTTTTCCCGCCATTTTGTTTGCTTAGTAGAGATAAGCGTGGTGTGACGCATTATCATGTTGGAACTTGAACTTTGCGCCATTTTTCTGGGGGAGGGGGTATGGCGCTTTCGCGCCAAAATTCAAACATCCCGCCAAAATCCGCCATCTTGTTTGACGTCACAGCTGCCATCTTGATTGACTTCACGGTCGCCATCTTGGATGATGTTATCGCCACCATCTTGGATAAGGGTAGTTTGGAATGGTACACAGGTTTGCCACAATACTTATAATATATGCTGTAAATGTAGTGTTTAGTTAGTCATGTTAGATCCTTTTTCCACTATACTGTTGTGCTGTATAAAGTTTCTGTTCATTACAGCAAATAAGGTAAAATTATTCAGATCGCGTGTTCTTCATCTAGGGTCAGATTTCATAGAGATGGAAACGATTTTAGGGCAGTAAAATCTCGTTATGTATTATAACCTCACAGAGTAAAATTTAATGCAGTCACGGCCTCCCACCTTAAACGATTCAGGGAAAACATGGAAAAACTAAATATGAAAGGCTGGACCCACATTTGAACCGTTGTCCTATCGACTACGAGTCCAGAGCGTTAGCCACTGCTCCACTGTAAATTTGGATGATTAGGTAAACTTACAGGGATTGGACACTAATATATAAACACCAGTAACACAACACATTACACAGTTAATACGGCGCAGGAAACCCGTTGGCATTCGGAAAAGCTTCCAGTCGTCTCTGAATCAATATGTCCTCTATAGTTTTCAAGTGAATTTTATACCATTCTTCCTGAAAAACAGTGGCACGTTCGGGTGACGATGCTGAAGGTGGATGGAGGTCACTTTACCTTCCCTCCAAAGTGGACCACAAAGGGTCAATAATAGCAAGACCTGACGACTGGGGGGAAGATGCAACAATTCATCCTCGTGCTCACAAAACCTGTCCTGGGGCATGCGAACTGTGTGCACAGGAGTCCTGTCGTGTTGAGGGACATTATCTCCACAGGTGAACAAACACTGTGGCATGGGGTGGGCTTGATCAGCCAGAATGGGAGAATAACCTTTGGCAGTAATGTGACCTTGCAGAGTAACCATGGGCTCCATGGAATATCACGATATGGTTGCCAGAATTATTATCTAACTCCCGCCATGTTTCACTCCTGGACTTCAGGAAGGCATTTGATACGGTTCCGCACTTACGTTTAGTGAAAAAAATACGAGCTTACGGAATATCGGACCAGGTTTGTGATTGGATTCAGGATTTCCTAGAAGAAAGAACACAACATGTCATTCTTAACGGTTCAAAATCTGCAGATGTAGAGGTAATTTCGGGAGTACCGCAAGGAAGCGTGATAGGACCTTTATTGTTTACAATATACATAAATGACTTAGTTGACAACATCGGTAGCTCCGTGAGGCTATTTGCAGATGACACGGTTGTCTACAAGAAAGTAGCAACATCAGAAGACTCGTACGTACTCCAGGAAGACCTGCAGAGGATTAATGAATGGTGCGACAGCTGGCAGCTTTCCCTAAACGTAGATAAATGTAATATAATGCGCATACATAGGGGCAGAAATCCATTCCAGTACGATTATGCCATAGGTGGTAAATCATTGGAAGCGGTAACGACCGTAAAATACTTAGGAGTTACTATCCGGAGCGATCTGAAGTGGAATGATCACATAAAACAAATAGTGGGAAAAGCAGGCGCCAGGTTGAGATTCATAGGAAGAATTCTAAGAAAATGTGACTCATCGACGAAAGAAGTAGCTTACAAAACGCTTGTTCGTCCGATTCTTGAGTATTGCTCATCAGTATGGGACCCTTACCAGGTTGGATTAATAGAAGAGATAGACATGATCCAGCGAAAAGCAGCGCGATTCGTCATGGGGACATTTAGTCAGCGCGAGAGCGTTACGGAGATGCTGAACAAGCTCCAGTGGCGGACACTTCAGGAAAGGCGTTACGCAATACGGAGAGGTTTATTATCGAAATTACGAGAGAGCACATTCCGGGAAGAGATGGGCAACATATTACTACCGCCCACATATATCTCGCGTAATGATCACAACGAAAAGATCCGAGAAATTAGAGCAAATACGGAGACTTACAAGCAGTCGTTCTTCCCACGCACAATTCGTGAATGGAACAGGGAAGGGGGGATCAGATAGTGGTACAATAAGTACCCTCCGCCACACACCGTAAGGTGGCTCGCGGAGTATAGATGTAGATGTAGATGTAGAAGCTAGAAACGGTGTAAAACTAGACTCATCCGACCAAAAGACTTTCCGCCATTGCTCCATAGTCCAAGTTTTATGACTTCATCACTGTTGATTGGTTTTGGAATTCCAATGGGCTCTGACAGTCCATGCTTTCAGAGCACCCTTCGTGCTATTTTGGAACTGACAGGGTTCTAGAGTGCGTCATCCAGTTCTGCTGTGACTTTTTCTGCTGTCAAGTCCTCTTATTTTGTGCCGCAATTGTCTCCAACGACCGTCTGTCATGGCCACTCAACACACACTTTGCTCCTCTCCGTGACTTAGCGCTTGATGTTTGTCCACTTTCCCCGTACGCGGTATAAATCTTCGATTCGATGCTTCTTGAAACACCAAACACATCGGCGGCCTTAGTTCCGAAAGCACCGACCACATGAGCGCCAACAATTTGCCAACGTTCGAATTCATTTAGCTTCGACGTAATGCACTCACAACCACACAGAACATTGTTATGAACATGACTGACACTTGCAACATATTGAGGACTTTCTACAAGTTCCGTTCGTTGTCAAATACAACAGCGTAACCTTTGTGCTCGGTCAGCAACTGCATTTATCTTAAAGCCTGCATTGTTTCCTAACCTCTGTATATCACCGTAAGTAACCTATTTAGTTTAGATAGGTTTCAGAAGTCCTAATGTTGCACGAAAGGAACAATGGGTTTCAGAATATGGATAGTTTTGAACACGCTCTTGCCGCTGAAGCTCCCGCCTCCCCCCTTCCTCCCCATTATCCCACCTTTCGACCCTACCCATTGAAACTCCGGGCGATCTTTACTAGAACACAAAGTTCACCTTTAACCATGTATCATTTGGGGTTATAGAGGTCTTTGGAAGCAAACTAATGGGAGTGGGCATATCTTTTCTTCAACTGATGATTAGAGTGTAACAGAGGCTTGCAACTAAAATTACTTGGACTGATGTAGATGCTCAGGTCAGGAAATGAAATAATTTTCACAGCTGTTACAATTTTTTGTGTAGGCAGCAATGTTTCTGCGCTGGGTTCATTATCTCGTTCCCACAAAAACAATTACAAACTTCATCTAGCTGGCAGCGGTAATTAACCTCACCTCCATTTGGAAATTAATTTATAGCTGTTTGTCATTTTAATACATAACCTTTAGTGAAGATGAGACTCATCTGTGTTTTCCAGTGTGTACTCATGGGAGGAAGCGGGGTGCGGTCTTGGAATAAGCTGAAAATCCGAAAAGAGTTGCACCCAACAACGTTACGACCGTGTTTACAAAATTGATTTTTACACTTTAGATAAGGCTAACGACTTTACATTCATTTTCTAGTATTCATAACAACAATGTTCCTCTTCAAATTATTGACTGTTTCATAATGAACTGAATAATAAGGAATCTAGTACAGGAATATTGATATGTAAGATCATTAACGCTATTTTATGTATTACGTTGCTGTCCAGTGCCCCCCAGAACATTCTTACACTGAAGCGCCAAAGAAACTGGTGTAGGCATCCTTATTCAAACACAGGGATACACTATGTGATCAAAACTATCCGAACACCACCAAAGAACATACGTTTTTCATTTTAGGTGCATTGTGCTGCCACCTACTGCCAGGTACTCCATATCAGCGACCTCAGTAATCATTAGAGATCGTGAGAGAGCAGAATATGGTGCTCCACGGAACTCATGGATCTCGAACGTGGTCAGGTGACTGGGTGCCACTTTTGTCATACGTCTGTACGCGAGATTTCAACACTCCTAAACATCCCTCGATCCACTGTTTCCGATATGATAGTGAAGTGGAGACGTGAAGGGACACATACAGCACAAAAGCGTACAGGCCGACCTCGTCTGTTGACTGACAGAGACCGCCGACAGTTGAAGAGGGTCGTAATGTGTAACAGGCAGACATCTATCCAGACCATCACACAGGTATTCCAAACTGCATCAGGATCTACTGCAAATACTATGACAGCTAGGCGGAAGGTGTAAAACTTGGATTTCATGGTCAGGCGGCTGCTTATAAACCACACATCACGCCGGTAAACGCCAAACGACGCCTCACTTGGTGTAAGGAGCGTAAACATTGTACGATTCAACAGTGGAAAAACGCTGTGTGGAGTGACGAATCACGGTACACAATGTGACGATCCGATGGCAGGGTGTGAGTATGGCCAATGTCCTGTGAACGTCATCTGCGAGGGTGTGTAGTGCCGACAGTAAAATTCGGAGGCGGTGGCTTTAGTGTGTGGTCTTGTTTTTCATGCAGGGGGCTTGCACTGCTTGTTGTCTTGCGTGGGACTACCATAGCACCTACTTGCTTCCCACTGTTGAAGAGCAATTCGGGGATGGCGATTACATCTTTCAACACGATCGAGCACCTGTTCATAAAGCACGGTGTGTGGCGGAGTGGTTACACGACAATAACATGCCTGTAATGGACTGGCCTGGACAGAGTCCTGATCCCAATCCTACAGAACAATGTTTTGAAACGCCGACTTCGGGCCAGGCATCACAGACCGACATCGATACCACTCCTCAGTGCAGCACTCCGTGAAGAATGGTCTGCCATTTCCCACGAAATCTCACAGCACCTGATTGAACGTATGCCTGCGAGAGTGGAAGCTGTCATCAAGGCTAAGCGTGGTCCAACACCATATTGAATTCCAGCATTACCGATGGAGGGCACCATGAATTTGTAAGTTATTTCAGCAAAGTGTCCGGATACCTTGGATCACATAGTGTATGCAAACAGGCAGAATATGGCACAGCGGTCGGCAGCGCCTATATAAGGCAAGTGTTTGGCGCAGTTGTTGGACCGGTTACTGCTGCTACAGTCGCGGGTTATCAAGATTTATAGTCGGCGCGGGAGCGATGGGACACAGTATCTCTGGCCGTTGTGGCCGAGCGGTTCTAGGCGCTTCAGTTCGCTGCTGCTACGGTCGCAGGTTCGAATACTGCCTCGGGCGGGCCGGCCGCGGTGGCCGTGCGGTTCTAGGCGCTGCAGTCCGGAACCGCGGGACTGCTACGGTCGCAGGTTCGAATCCTGCCTCGGGCATGGATGTGTGTGCTGTCTTTAGGTTAGTTAGGTTTAAGTAGTTCTAAGTTCTAGGGGACTGATGACCTAAGATGTTAAGTCCCATAGTGCACAGAGCCATTTGAACCATTTTTTTTGCCTCGGGCATGGATGTGTGTGATGTCCTTAGGTTGGTTAGGTTTAAGTAGTTCTAAGTCTAGGGGACTGATGACCTCAGACGTTAAGTCCCGTAGTGTTTGGAACCATTTGAACCATTTTGACACAGTGTCTCGGAGGTGGCGATGAAGTGGCGATTTTGCCGTACGACCATTTCACGAATGTATCGTGAATATCAGGAATCTCTGCGGCGGAAAAAGATCCTGTAAGAAAGGGACCAACGACGACTGAAGATAATCATTCAACGTGACAGAAGTGCAACCCTTCCGCAAATTCCAGTAGATTTCAATGCTGGACCATCAACAACTGTCAGCATGCGAACCATTCAACGAAACATCATCGATATGGGCTTTCCGAGCCAAAGGGTCACTACTGTACCCTTGATGACTGCACTACACAAACCATTATGCATCACCTTGACCAGTCAACAGCACATTGGACTGTTGATGACTGGATTATGTTGCCTGGACGGACGAGTTTCATTTCAAATCGTATCGAGCGGATGGACCTGTACGAGTATGGAGACCATGAACCCTGCATGTCGGCAGGGGACTGTTCAAACTGGTGGAGGCTCTGTAATGGTGTGGAGCGTGTGGAGTTGGAGTGATATGGGACCCCTGATACGCCTAGATACGACTCCAACAGGTGACACGTAAGTAAGCATCCTGTCTGCATCCATTCACGCCTGTTGTGCATTCCGTCGGACTTGAGCAATTCCAGTGGGGCAATCAGACAACCCACACGTGCAGAATTGCTACACAGCGGCTTCAGGAACACTCTTCTGAGATTAAACACTTTCCCTGGCCATCAAGCTCCCCAGACATAAACATTATTGAACATATCAGGTATGTCTTGCAACGTGCTGTTCAGAAGCGATCTCCACCCCATCGTACTGTTTACGAATGTATGGAGAGCCCTGGAGGATTCATGGTGTCGATTCCCTCCAGCACTACTTCAGACATTACTCGAGTCTATGCCTCGTCGTGTTGCGAGACTTATACGTGCTTACGGGTGCCCTGAACGATATTAGGCAGGTGTACCAGTTTCTTTGGCTCTTCTGTGTAAAAAACCCAGTACACTATGTGCCACAAGTTACAAAATAAACTTTGTTGTGCCTCAATTTCTTAAACTGAGGCGTGAATTTGTTTAATTGTTAATTAATACTTCTTGCAAAGCCGAGTGTTGAAGCTGAGGAATAATGTAATTCTTGCACCTTGACTAGGAAGAATCACTGGAGAAGGGACCTGAATAAAATATCCTGTGGAAACTTTTAAGTTACCAGTACAAAAATCGTAACTGTGGCCCTATATGTAGTATCGGACAACCACGAGAATTATTTCGACTCTACGGGTGCTGCTCGAGAAACTGTTGACCACAAAATGTTAATCGAAAGAATAAAAATTTCCTTGCCACCCGCGGAATTTTAAAAAGGCACACAGCCTTTCTAATTAATTTAATCAGAAAATTACGCAGTCGGCCACTGATTTAAAACCAGTGGCGGATAGAAAAAAATTAAAGAGAGGGTGCTGAAGATATCTTGAGCTACCGTAATAAAAAATAATCATGTCAAATGCAAAGTTTAAGAAAGAAGACAACGCTTTCTTATGATATAAAAGAGTTACAGTTGTGGTTCTCTTCCTTAAATGATGAATTCCATGAGCCTATTCTTCCTGGCAAATTTCTTAATAACATCGTCAATACGACAATTAATGTCAGGGTGAGTGTTCAACAGAGGTAAGCCATGAAGTCGATCCTTCTTCATTGTCGACCTCAGCCATGTCCTTGTACGCCGCAGTGTTGGAAAAACTTCTTTGTTCTGTAGCATTAGATGCAGATAGACAAGCAAATATTTTGTACAGCGTGTACAATATACGACAGTCAGATCTAGGACAAACAGACAACGCAGGCATAAAAGAATCACGATCATTAAGGGCGTTTATGCTCGTTTAATTGTATTGAAGAATCTCACCCATTAGTCTCTTTTTAATCACAAAGTGTGATTATTTTTCAAAGAGCGGTAATTCAGTTGAGCTCTGATTCAATTTATGTGCCAGATTATTACCGTCATGTTTCAATAGTTGTGAGGGCAAAAGTATATTGAATTTTAAATGATAATGGTACATAGGAAAGTACAACTACTCGATAACTCGATTTAGTCGAGTCGACTAACGAAAGAATTCAACGAATGGCATGCGACCTACCTGTTGGTGGCGGCGCTGGTGGCAATGCGGGCGCCCCAGTAAGGGTGGCAGGGGAGAGAGCCACTGTTTAAAACTCGCTATGTTCCCCCGTCGATTCCTTTCTCTCATCGTTCAGTAACAGTTTGAGATTGATTATCTTCTCTTTGAAATTTTCAATTGATACTTTGGCAGGGAACAATAAAGAAAACGTGTGTAACGCGACCGTTATGAGTTCCGATACTGAAATTCTAGAGACCATGTCTGTTCCCGACAAATACTTCATTTTACAGTACGCCTTCTGCATGCTCTCTTCAAGCATTAATCATCACACGTGCTTCCTTTAACAAGCATTTTTCCACTGCTTTATAGATCCTTAGCTTACAATGAAACGCGATGATGCAAACAGTGTTATGATACACATCGATGTATTGATACATCGATGTAAAAATACATCGCCTAGGAAACTTCGATATGTCGAAACGTCGATGTTTCTGCAAGTATTTAATGCGAGCAAAAACTATCTTATTTATGTTTTTACTGACCTAGGAAGTGTGTGTGTGTGTGTGTGTGTGTGTGTGTGTGTGTGTGTGTGTGTGTGCGTGTGTGTGTGTGTGTGTGCGTGTGTGTGTGTGTGTGTGTATGTGTGTGTGTGTGTGTGTGTGTAAGAAATGAAGTAACAACTAGTACAAATTAGATACTTTTGATAAAACGAAATACAGCTGCAGTTTTATATTTTTATTGTAGTAATCTCGGAATGCCAAATGGTGCAACCGACAGCCGTGTCATACTCAGCCCATACGCTTCACTAGATGCAGGTATAGAGGGGCATGTGGTCAGCACACTACTGCCCTGGCCGTTGTCAATTTCCGTGAACAGAGCCGCCACATCTCAACGAAGTAGCTCCTCAATTGGCCTCACAAGGGCTGAGTGCACCCCGCTTGCCAACAGCACTCGGCAGACCGTACGGTCATCCATCCAAGTGCTAGCCCGGCATTGCACCGCTTAACTTCGATGATTTGACGGGAACAGGTATTACCACTCTGGCAAGAGCAGTGACCATATTTTTACTATCAACTTCTAAGTAACACAAATCTCAACACAAGTACAGTACATAACAATGTAATCGCTGTAATCAGTGGGCCTAATCGCATGTTTTTCTTTTTTTAGTAATCAAAGTTACATTCCTCTGTAACCGAATTTGAAGACAACACATTTGAACCCATTTTCCCCGCCAGACGACAGCGTTGTTGACTTATTGACTCCCCGGCTTTGGAAAAAAAAAGTCGTTTGCTTTTGCTGTTATGTGCTAAATGTCTGTGATACTTTAATATGTCAGAAGTCTTATTTTTTTTCCTGACTCATCGGAAGAATCGAATTTGCTACTGATTTTATTGGTGTTTTTTGCGAATCCATTCAAGTATGTGACCACTTTACTCATGCCCAAACGATCTTTAAAAGGTAGCACTTTAAGCCTTTGGTCCAACGTAGTAGCCAGTGTCACAATCACGTTATGTTCGATATTCTCAAATACTGATTAACTCAGTTGACACCTTTCTTGGAAAATCCTACTGCACTGGAAGTGTTTCACGCCTATATAACGCCCTCTGGCACACTTTAACAGGCCCTTGTAAACGTCGCTATAATGTGTTATCCTGTTAACATCACAAATGTGGAAGTTTAGACGTTTGTGTGTGTATTGATGAGATGTCAATGATTAAATGGATTTGGTTGCGATTTGCAGACTGGTATATCATGACCTGGAGTAACTAGTTAACTTTACTGAATTACCCACGGCGGCCAGAAATAATCCCAGGGGAACTCATTACCGAGATAAAACGTGTCGTTTGGGTTAACGAAGCTCACGGTATTCTTCTCTACTAATATTCATCCAAATCTTTCCTGCTGCTGTAGTAATATTTTTTAAATCGACGACTCGTACGAAACAAATCAATAAAATATTTCACAAAGTAAGGGAAGAATACCGTAGGATTCAGCACGCAATTCAGTATTTTTACTGACACTAGGAAATAATTGTATTCGAAACACCAACAATAACTAAGCTACAACGAACAATAATAAACGTATGTACTTACCATTCCAGAAATAAGATTAAATCAATAATTTACATTTTTCACACATACAATAGTTCAAGTGACTGTTAACAAATCAGCTCATCGCAGCCGTGCCACTTTTTTTAGGTTACTAGTTTCACAACAAAAAAAAAATATAAAAACGACTAAGAATAAAGTAAACTAATTGTAAATGGCAACTGAGAACTGCCCTCAAACAAACCATGGGCATAAAACGTCATTCATCGAAAGATAGATAGATGAATTCTAGAACGAAATTTTCTCTCTACAGCGGAGTGTGCACTGATATGAAACGTTCTGGCAGATTAAAACTGCATGCCGGACCGAGACTCGAACTCGGGACCTTTGCCTTTCGCGGGCAAGTGCTCTACCATCTGAGCTACCCAAGAAAGACTCACGCCCCGTCCTCACAGTTTTAATTCCGCCCGTATCTCGTCTCCTACCTTCCAAACTTCACAGAAGCTCTCCTGCGAACGTTGCAGAACTAGCACTCCTGGAAGAAAGGATATTGCGGAGACATGGCTTAGCCACAGCCTGGGGATGGTTCGCAGGAGAGCTTCTGTGAAGTTTGGAAGGTAGGAGACGAGGTACTGGCGGAATTAAAACTATGAGGTCGGGGCCTAAGTCGTGCTTGGGTAGCTCAGTTGGTAGAGCACTTGCCCGCGAAAGGCAGTCCCGAGTTCGATTCTCGGTCCGGCACACAGTTTTAATCTGCCAGGAAGTTTCAGATAGATGAGTTGCTGTTGGAAACATGTATGGCGAACGTCAATATTTTCTGAAACATCGATGTATCGTTTGCATCCTTACTAAAAGTGGCATTTGTAGACGTTTGTTGGCGGTCACCGATATGCTTTCCTCGTTCTTTCAATAGTTGGATATTATTGAACTTGTTGTCGCGTGTCTACCTACAGTAGCCAGCTTACGGAAGAGGGAACAAGAATATAAACATACAAATAAGGTTACTTAGAAATGTATCGTGCAAGACTGCAGAGCCCTTACATCCGGCAACCCTCACACTGATGTAAAGTGTTTACCTTATTGGTTATTTTAGTTGTATGGCCATTATCCCGTGATCTGAGGTATGTTTCTGTACCTAGAGTTTCGTCTCATAATGCTGTAGGCATCGCTAGAGATTATAGAGACTTGGTTAGATGCTAGTGGATCATACATGAACTCATAAAGCTCAACTGTTTGTATCTAAGTGCGCAACGATAGCTCCATCGCCTCATCTGACCTGCTGCTGGCCCCGCATCTCGTGGTCGTGCGGTAGCGTTCTCGCTTCCCACGCCCGGGTTCCCGGGTTCGATTTCCGGCGGGGTCAGGGATTTTCTCTGCCTCGTGATGGCTGGGTGTTGTGTGCTGTCCTTAGGTTAGTTAGGTTTAAGTAGTTCTAAGTTCTAGGGGACTTATGACCACAGCAGTTGAGTCTCATAGTGCTCAGAGCCATTTTTTTTGACCTGCTGCTGAGGATCGCGATACGGAGCCGACACGTGTGAGAGAGCTCGTGCTGTGGAAGAGCTGGTGACTCTCACCTTCTTTAATTTCAGTCCTTTGAATTTTTGGTTGAAATTATTTTTGTGGTTCTCAATTTCTATGGCTTCTCCGTATACCGGGTGTTTCCGCAAGAGCGTGCAAAAATGTAACAGGAGATAGAGAACGATCCACTGAAAAATTTGAGATAGGGAACCTGCGGTCGGAGAAGCAACCTTATGGAGTTATGGAAGTAAACTTGTATACCGCTTTGTGTAGCATTACTCCTATACAGATTATTTACAACTGATGTGCGTACATGTTTCGACGTACTGAGCTGTTTATTTATATGTACATTCTTTATTTCCCGTAAATGAGAAGGGGGCCTGATTACCAGGAAGTCATGATTCACGTTTTGTTTAGTTTACTTGTCCATAAGATGGCTCTGTTGTATCCTATTTACACTGTCCCATGACACAACATGCTATGAAACAGAACGTGCTATCAATCAACGACAGAGCCATTGATTACTCAGTGCTATTCAGAGACGTACAGTACAATACGATGGAGCAGTACCGGTACCGTATTTCCTGGTCGCTCAATTGGAAGGGCGGAGGGCGGGGGGCGGGTCTTATTCCCTGGCCTGCTTGGTCACCTGACTGAGTCTCCTTTATTATTTCCTATGGGGATATCTAAAGCCACATGTGTATAAGACCCCAATGGATACGGAGATACAAGTACTTGCCAGAACTGTAGCTGCCTACGATGTGATTCGAAATACGCCAGGGATTTTTGTCAGTGTGCGTCAGAATCTTGTTCGCCGGTGTCATGATTGCATAGTGGTTGATGGCCGTCAATTTCTGCACGTTTTGTAAGATACAGTACAAATAGTACGTTCATTGTGCCAATGGTGGTGTTTGCAGTTAACTAAATTAAATAAAGAAATAAACATTAACGTGATTTTACTCCTATTATCTCCGTAAGCCGGCTTCGCTGACCCCAGGTTCCCTACCTCAAATTGTTCAGTGGAGCATCCTCTGCGTCCTGTCAAACGCACGCTCTTACAGAAACACCCTCTATACCAGCATGGTAATCACTGGATCTTGATAAAACTGCAGTACCAGGGACTCGATTTTAGTGGTTCTCTAGTCCGAGTGCATGAGCTACTACTGCTGTGTTGCCCACACCACAACTGCTTTATTTTTCTTCAAGGCGGATGTTACTGCTTTATTTAGTAAATGTCGTGTGACTAGTGCCTAAGGCCTCCCGTCGGGTATACTGTTCGCCAGGTACATGTCTTTCGATTTGACGCTACTTCGGCGACTTGCGCGTCGATGAGGATGAAATGATGATTATGACAACACAACACCCAGTCCCTGAGCGGAGAAAATCTCTGACCCATCTGAGAATCGAACTCGGCCTCTTAGGATTGACATTCTGTCGCGCTGACCATTCATCTACCGGGGGCGGACCTTAATTTAGTAAGTGCTACGTACGCTTGATAGCATACGGATGGGACTTTGTATGCTCCTGCCGTGGCAAGCTACGCGTGTAGGTCCTTCGCAGTATTCAAATTTTCATGCACATTTCTCGTCCGTTTAAACACTGTGTCAGTACCGTCTCTTCCGAGCGATCTAATGATGCAACCAGTACCTGTTATTACGAATAGGAGAAAATCTCACTCTTTAGCTGTTTCGCCTTTGCCGGAAGCTCCATGCCTATTAGGAAGAGGTGCCCTATTTAGCTCTAAGTCAGAGCAGCCAATTCTTCTGAAAGTAATTCATAAATAATCGAACTCTCCTCCATGTACTATGACTCACTGATTATTTCATCGCGGTTCACCGATATCTTAATTACTTCTCTTTTCTCCTTGGGATAATGATCGAAATGTTTGTGAAACTATCTATCCATGTGAATGGATGTGAAAGGAAACAGACACGATGAAATTAAACCCCACATTCATCCTGTAAGCGGTTTCATTTTTTCGTGGGATTTCAGGTGGATAGTTACAGAGGGTCCACCCGCCAGCGAATCTGAGAGCACTAACGCGCTGCTTCCTGAACTCGGGTAGGCGTGCAGGTCCCGGATCGAATCCGCCAGGTGGAATAACGACGAGGGCCGGTGTGCCGGCCTGCCTGGATGTGGTTTTTAGGCGATTTTCCACGTCCTATTAGGTGAATACCGGGCCAGTCCCCACGTTCCACCTCAGTTACACGACTCTCAGACATTTGGAAACGTTCGCACTATTCCATGGCTTACACTGGACACAGACAGCTGTAATACACTTATTCTATCAGGGGTGTACGGGGTGGCGACAGGAAGGGCATCCGTCCACTCCTTAAAATTAACCTGCCACGTGCGTTTAAGCATAACAGCAGACCCCGCAACGTCGGGAATAGTGCTTGGGAAGAGAGAGAGAGAGAGTCCAGTATTAGGTTTTCCTCAAGTACTAATGTGAAGTATGCTATAGTGTTGTTTGGATATATTAAATTCTTGAAAATGTTCATCTGCATGTCCTTGACGTGAAAGGTGGTACTTCCTCTAAATGTGGCGTCAATTTTGGAAGGATATACTTTTATGTGAAGGAACGACCATAGTCATAAGCTACAGCAAGTTGAATGATGTGAAGGAAGAGATTTGGAGTTGTTGTCAAAGTAACTGAAGTACTGAGATGTGCCCATATGATAGTTAAACAGGTAATTATGAACTGTATCTCCCACTGATTTCCCTTTGGTAACCTTAAGACTGGAACGAAGAGACTGGCATCCAGTGACTGAGTCACAGGCACATGCTAAAAGCATTTTTTGGAGACCATTTATTACATAAATCACCTATGATCATTTTCCTTTTCTTTCGAGTTTTGCGCTAAGAAAATGGAGCAACATGTGACAGCCCTATTCACATGCCGTATTCGTCATTGCAAATTTTCCCTTTAAGGTGATTATTTGTACTTCGTATTTGAAGGAACAGGTTCATCACTGATATTTTGTAAACTCACAAGAGGCCCCCGTAGCTAATGTCTGTAAAATATACAGAGTGAAACAGCTGCAAAGGAAGCAAATACTGCGACAAGGGAAACGTCAGACGAAACTGAATGCCCGTAAAAAAGCTGATGTGCTCTGAAAATTTCCCTCGCGACACGCACCACGCACGAGTGGTTTCCATTCATCTCTGGTTCCATTCTCGGCTTGAAAGAGCAAGGCTGAAGAAAATATAAGAGTGAAGCTTGTGAAAAAGTAACGTCGTGTCCATTGTTGTCTGGCCTAGATTGTGGACTGCTCCAATCAGGATGTTTTACTGGTACCTTCTCCTAAATGCGAAAGTATGTATTGCTTATCTGAGACAAATGTTCGTTGGGCACCGACAACGCTTGTTTTTATTGACACAGAACTCTCCTGAACTCTGAGTAAGGAAAGAGAATTCAAGTACACCCTACAGGTTGGTCATAGGCAAACATATGGCATACTTGTGGGCTGAAATGACAGTATTATCGCTTATAATACGTCGTATTGCGTACCGCTTGTAGTTATAAATTCTATAGTAAATCTTAACTTTTAAATTGTGGTTCCATCCGCTACTTTACCACATTCCACTGCCGTATCAGAAGTAACTACTTTTAAGTGCAATCAGTGTTAAAACATTTACTAGTTCGTGTTCATTTAAAGCACCTTGATAAGGTACCCGCATGACTATTTTTCTTATTCGTGCACACTTGAGACTACTCTACTACGATTAATTTCCTGTGCACTTTATCAATATCTTCAAAGAATTTGACAAAAGATTTTTGTATTTGACGTTTGTGTTTTTATTGTTTAGTTATATACCAACTCTGTTCTGTTGAATTTTGGTTGAAATGGTAGGGAGGTAACTGGAATAGAATTCGTTTCAATACAAGACTGTATCCACAGTGTAGATGGGCTTATGTTTCTATCATACAAATATTTCGTGTAGATCATAGTGATGACCTTTCTGTTTCTTTCCTATGCATGATATAAGAAATAGAAAGGGCTGCGAAATTAAATTATTATTCTAGGCTTTTAATCCTGAACGGTGATTTTTATTTATTATTGGCCTCTTTTGAAGAATGTGAAGTCATATTTTTGCTTTCAAAATGAAACAGCACCCATTTGTTCATAGACTAAATCACTATATCAGTTCAACATTTCTCAAGTCTTAGGGAGACACTGCACTTTTTCAGTACCGCTTCCTCTTCATACTGAAATTTTGTCCTCCAGATTTTCTTCTATGCTGTAGCTCCACATTATCTCTTTTTTTCTTTTTAGAGATCAACAGTAGTCAGCCATCATACCTTCATCCCATAGACCTTGATCAAGTGATTCTATTTCCTTCATGTCTTGATGAGCCCTTTGTCCATGTTCTTCGTTGACATTTCCAAGATTGTCAGGAAAGAAGTCAATATGGCTATCAAGAGAATGGATTTTAAGGTCCGTATTGCACCTTAAATTTATCAGAGCTATCAGTGTATTTTGCTCTAATGCTCTGAAGCCTGTGCGTTTCCTGTTCCCTAAGAAACTGTCAAACACATTCTTAAATACTGTCCAAGCCAGCCGTTCTTTTTGTGTTAGTATATTTTCAAATATTTCGTTTTTCATCGAACTTGTAATGTTCGTTCCCCAGATATTATTTCTTTAATTTTAGCCTCAGACAGAAAAGAAAATTTGGAACTTCATCATTTTTGGACAATGATTTGAAGAACTGTGTCATAATTTCTTGTTTAACGCTAAGAGGCGACAGAGTGATTCTCTCTCGCTCCACGAGAGATTCTTTCATCAGATTCTTCTCTCCAGTATTCAGTATTCATTATTGCTCTGGTTGGCCATTCTATTCTACTCCAGTGTAATCCACGGGCAGGAGTATACCAGAGGTACAGGAAATGAGGAATCCTCATGAAACCTCACTGTTGCCCAGTACTATTACTGTCAGGTCTCCACATACAACCCATTGGCGTTTCGAATACTTTAATGCCTTCAGCAGCATCTACATATTTTCTTAGGTTTCTTTTAATTGCACAGAATATGCTACTGGCACTAAGCCATTCTTGAGGCTTCTTTTGTTAGACCCTATAATTGGCCTCCATTGATTCATGTTGTATGTTACATCAAATCTTGATAACTCACCTTCAGTGTTCTTACAATACACAAGAGAGCCATCTGTAGTGAAGTACTCACGAAATTCCGATTCCCTAGGTCGAAACCAGTAGAATGTTGTGCCCACAGTAAGAAAAGGTTTTTCCTTTAATCGAGACCCCAAAAATCTGGGCTGCTTCTTGTGAAAGACCGACATCTATTACGAAATCATTCACTTTTTCTTGTGTAAACTACTCTGGTTGTCCTTTTATGGCTGTGGAGTCATAGTCAGGATCAGAAGTTTCACTTGATGATGACGATGATGAAAACTCTGAAGTAGTGGCGATTCAGGCACAGCAATTTTAGGACCATGTGGTATGGACCTGATGCCTGAGTATAGTTCTGGATAAGCAATTCCTTTTACGCCCGCCAATGCCAACTTTCACAACACAAAAATAATAATCATCTCTATGGTTTTCTTGTTCTCACCATTCCACTGGAATACCGAATCTCTGCTTGCCCTGTATCCGTTTCGTCAAACCTACAACACATGTTTGACAAACAGTATGTGGCGCCAAAGGTTTGTCCTAGTCTCCTAACTATAAGACAGATACGCATCTTCGACAAATGAAGACATGTTCTCTCTCCTGCTTTTGAGAGTCAGAGACCAGCAGATATAAGAAAACACATCAGGGTCATTAACACATTATCTCCTTGATGAAGTCGTCATTGTAAGGCTGATTTGAAATAACCAGGTAACGTCACACAAATTTCACTTCCAATTTATACACATCATTACGAAATGTCGTATTCATGATGTATCTAATAAGTATTAATCTAATCTAATTTACTCAAATGACCGCGATGTATATGTGTACTTCCAAACAACTCGAGAAGTATCGATCTATTCACAGTCGATCATGCTGAGTCACTTTACGGTCTGTTACAGTACGTATTATACGGGAAATTTAAAAAACAGAAAAGTTTCGAAATCAAGTAAAAATTGTGGGTGTTAGAAGAAAACGGATTTCACTTCCGTAAAGAGCGTTAAAAAGCCAGTCCAACTGGCCCACTTTCATGTAAAACTCAGGAACATCGCAGCCCTGTTTTACGAGTAGTTACAAAAGATATTAAATAGTGATTTTTTTTACCTACAGCATTTATGTCCATGTTCCCTTCCATCAGAAAGTCTGCGCGTGCACAATTTTGAGGTATGCTTTAGTTTGTCACACGAATTTTTGCCTCATCTTGTGTTTGTTTGCGAGTTTCACATTTTCTGGTGCTATATTGTGTCGTGTTCCAATTTACAAAATGTGTAGTGCTGCGATCGAACGTGACCTAGGCAAAAAACGTCACTGCAGACCACTGTCGATGTTTCGTATCAATAAAACGAGAAGCGTATGATTATACAAATACACATTTGCTAGTGCTTGTGCAGAGGGATTTCAGATGCCCCGTTCTGTTAATTCTTAACCTCTTTCTTTGTTGTCTTTTATCGGTCATTTTTTGGCGCCCGCTCTGTGCCTGCGCAATGGGTGAGTGCATATCTTGCTACAACTTTGGTAATGCCCTAGGCGGCGGTAAAAATATTTCAGTCAGGTCGTACGCGGTCTCCATGGAAATACCTTCCCTGTCTTATCAGTACCTGCGCTATTTTCTAACCGTACGTTCTAAAATGGTAAGTGACTAAAATGATTGTGTTCACTCTTAACAGCCGTCCAGTGTGGCCGAGCGGTTCTAGGCACTACAGTTTGGAAAAGCGCGACCGCTACGGTCGTAGTTTAGAATCCTGCCTCGGGCATGGATGTGTGTGATGTCCTTAGGTTAGTTAGGTTTAAGTAGTTCTAAGTTCTAGGGGGCTAATGACCTCAGCAGTTAAGTCCCATAGTGCTCGGAGCCATTTGAACCATTTCACTCTTAACAGGAATATCTTCAGAGCCTATCTGATGAAAATATAACAAATTACGGGAATACATACACAAAACACCATTGGGATATTCTAATGATGACCTCGGAACACGTTTGAAGAGATCATAGCTTAGAAAAAATTCGTTAGTTTTTGTTAGGTAAACTGACAGCTTGTATTACAAAGGGCAAATGTGCTGATTATATAATGATAGACACGAAATGTTTCGAGATATTGTATCCCCATCATTAGGCAAACATCGTAATAGTGTTGGCCTGCTTCGCTGGGTGCTAACGTGCTAGCCTCCCATGCAAGTGGTCCCGAGTTCCATTCCCGGGCGGGTTGGAGATTTTTCTCAGCTCGGGGATTGGGTGTTGTGTTGTCCTCAACATCATTTCATCCTCATCCGCCCAATGTGGCGTCAACTGAAATAAGACTTGCACTTGGCGGCCGAACTTCCCCGTATGGAGCCTCCCGGCCAATAATGCCATACGCTCATTTCATTTATCGTAAGAGTATCTTACAAACTTATAGAAAATGAATCGAAACGAATAAAATTAGTCCTGTCCGTCCGAAACAGGGATTTCCATAGTTTGACCTTACTTCGTCGAGATACGACCGTGTTCCTATGAAAAAATTTAATAACGGAAATAATTTGTGTTCCTGATGGAAGCAGAAATAAACTGAAATACATTGATAGAGGAGGAAACCTGTTAAATTTCTGATTTAATGAGGTTGGTATTTTGTAATAACAAACAATATAATATTATTCCTGTTCCCTGAATATACCGAATATTACGTTTCCCCAGACTGACGCAATTACTGATATCCACTGAAAGAGGCATACAATTTCCTTCATAGCTGTGGAACAGTATAGTATGACGAGTTCCGAGATGTAATCAAACTCTATTCGACATAAGTATTTCAGATTTAAAGTTTTCACCCGGTGTATATGCTTCAGCAACGAAAATCCACTTTCTTTTCTGACTGATCGTAGTCAGCTGGCTTGGTAACGGACACAACACGATGTGGGTATTTTACCAGCATACTGCATAAAACTGCACATAATTCGACATTCAGTTTGGGTAAACATGGAACAGAAAGGAGTAATAATCACAAACACTGCAAATATCCATTTATATGGATGTGAGTTGAAGAAAACATAAAATGGGAAACTTTGTACCATTGTAAATGAGCGTATACCACCTGTAAATGCCACAGTGTCAAAAGGACGAGTATTCTCAAATACATAATATTTAACTATGACAAAGAAATTTCGTAAAAAAATATTTTTGGTTTAAACTTTTGAAATTACTAAAAGGAAATATCTGGGAATTAAATTACGTCAGAGAGGTAACAAGAATATGATTCTTATGTAGAATGGCCGCTTGAGAATGTACACTTGTGCAGCGATGCAGTGGCAACGGAATTAATTACAGTCTCCTTGTTGACTGAAGTATTTGATGTCGGCGATGTAGACCAAGTATGCATCACACAGAAAAACGCAATGTTTATCGACGTCATTGAGTTTATTAAACACTTCTCACCATCGTTCGAAAACAGTGTATTGTAATATTATTTGCTAATGGCGAGAAGCACTTCATCATATTCACGATTATAGTTCACAGCACGTTCTGTATCGAAAATAGTCCATTTAGTAAACACGTTGCTCCACTATCCACATATCGTCGCTTTCAAAATGTTTTATGTATTGCGAGGCCGTGACAAGATGCACTTCGACACTTCTGTACTTTAACATCACCACCCAACTACGCGACAATACACTTACAAAGTCTATAAAACTGTTGTTACAAATATGCCATTAACTCGCTTACACACGACAATAATCAGTCTCTGCGATTATGGCGGTTGATAAAATATCGATATATCGAAGTAACAATAATTTTTTCCAAAAGTATATCGGCGATATTATTTTCACCGGTATTTCGATATCAAAATGGCTATATAGAGTTTCTTTTATTTTATATAATATTTTTTCGCAATTTATGACAAATATGTGAAATTGTTTTTTTATACGTGTAGTAGCACATAATTTTACTTTCACTGTGTGAAGGAGCCTTACAACTTTTTCAGCTTTCATCACGTCCAGTCTCTCTCTTTCACTGTGTGAAGCATGTACAGGTGGCATAAGGAAGAAGCCCAATTCAGCTGCATTAAAAAACAATCTTAACTTAGGTAGTGTGCTATTTCTTTATATCGGCATTCTTCAGAAACTATTGCTGAAACTGATGAACAAAAATATAAATAACAAGATTGGTCTTCGTAGTGGGCGGTGGTGTGCGAGGTGAAATGCTGACGTAATCGGCGCTCGATGCTACCAACAGAAATTGCAACGCTGAACTTCACCACGCAATTTCGACACTACAACAGATAGGTCACTGGTGTTTGCAGAAACGAAAAGGGGACGTTTCATATATGAAACGTCCTCTTTGGAAAATTTATAAATGACAGTGCTGTATAACCTCTTACGTTATTTGATTTTCAAACATCTGAGCAAAACTGAACGTACAAATTTACTGTCTCTGATGGACACACGTCCAGATCATCCGCTCTCAAAACTCTGCCATCTCTCTCCCCACATCCACCATTGCTGGCGGCTCACCTCTAACTACACAACGCTACGCGCTGTTCACATCCAACTGGCCTACACTAAAATAGCAAATATTCCAACAATACCAACCAGCCACAGATTGCACACAGCACAGTCAGTGATTTTCATACAGAGCGCTACGTGGCGTTACCAACATAAAAACCTAAATAGCCTACGTACACGGTTACTAAATTTCTGCTGTTCACAATGTCAAAGTTTAAAATCAAGCATGACGTTTTATTTTATTACGTGTTTACTACGGACCCTATTCGCAACACAGTTTGGAGACAGTATCAGCATATGCCACTGAATGTACCTGCAAAACTGTATCACTGATCGATACTTAGTTCAATAAACATGACGTCATAAACGTCGTGATGCGTGAAAAAAATGGCACTGAGCACTATGGGACTTAACTTCTGAGGTCATCAGTCCCCTAGAACTTAGAACTACTTAAACCTATCTAATCTAAGGACATCACACACATCCATGCTCGAGGCAGGATTCGAACCTGCGACCGTAGCGGTCGCGCGGTTCCAGACTGTAGCGCCTAGAACCGATCTGCCACTTCGGCCGGCGATGCACGAAAAACTAGCCTGTGGTTGAAATGGATCACAAAATATCCAGAATGTATTGTATTTCATAAGGAGAATATTTACCGACCTCCGACAAACTTTTAACACAATTTCAGACCTTTCTTAAGATTTTGTCACTTACGTGCTTTAATGAAATTTATGAGATTTCATTAAAGAACAGAGAATTTAATTTGTTTTTAGTTTATTTTCTTTGCGTGCGAACTTTGTTGTTGAACCACTAACTCTTATTTACGTGTGGTAATACAAAAAATTCATTTACACAGAAGAATTACGTATCATTTAAAATTACGTGAACTCATATTAACTGATTAAGAATATTTAGTTGAGAATTAAATCCTTTACATAATTCGGCCTTGGCACACATTTTCTAAATGCAGTGGTTTTTTTTTAAATATTTACTGAATTCTTTCCCGGCGTTTGCTATTGAACACAAGAGTGTCTCTATTAGCAGAAAATGGTTAAATATTGCCAAGCCGACGTTTAATTATCACTGACAAAACACACATCGCTATAAATTTAAGTTATTTGAAAGAACCAAAATTGTTAAATTTCAACATTAACTATCCGTCTAAGAATGCACAAATGTGTAACTATTTTTAAAATCCGTCAGTCTCAGGATCGGTGTTAAAGAAGAACATTCTCTTAATTCACTGTTAATTTTTTATCTATCTGTTCCCGTTTTACGGGTTTGGTTAATTTTTCTTTAGCGGAACAATTTTTTTTAAATGTGCCGCCGCTGCAAATCGATCGGTCGCGGCACAGCCCAGCAACACCGCTAAAAATGCTGAAAATTTTTTAAAGAAATATTATAGATGACATGGGCAAGCTAATTTACGTTAATAATTCACACTTTTGATAAATTTCAATATACTTGGACCACAACAAATATTCAACTCACATTAGTTCGTAATTTCTCCTTCAATGGCGTCTAAATCTAGATACAGACAAATGACGTCTACCCATTCATAAAATACTTCGTAACAGCTTCCTATCGCTTTCAGCTCTAAAGGAGGAAGACCCAAGAATACATAGTGCATTGTGCTTTTATATTGCTGCTGACTATTAACATTTCTTTGTAATCTCACGACATTATTTTCCACTGGCTGAATTTCACATATCTGTTATCGCAGATATTGACACATTTCGCAATTACATTATTATTATAGAAATATTACCATCCTAAATACAGAGAGAATATTACTACAAAAAATATTACAATAATAACAAATGTCTTTTACACAAAATTCAATAATATTTTTTTGTTAAATAATTACATTATATACAAATTGCTCAGAGCGGCGTATATGGTACAAATAAATTTTAGTTTATTAATAGTGTGAGTTTGCCAGGGAACGTTACATTGCCCCCTGGCAGCATTTGGCAAACAGTTTCTATACTTTGACACAATGGTGCCAGTAACGTTCTTTACAATTCTGTATTTTTTTATGGAATGGCTCTTTTAATTAGTCCCAGGGTTATATATCTTCATGGCTCCCCCATTTGGGCGAAGGCAGACAGGGAACCTGGGCAAAACTGTGCCGGAGCCCAGCCATCCCAGTTGGTTCATGATTAATCTTGTCTCTTTAACAGTCATTCTTTTGAATTGACTTAACAGTTTGTCATCAACGGTTACATAACATGACAGTCACATACAGTTCACCGATATACTGCAAGGTCACTTGTCCTAGGATATATCACTTAGTTTTTTGAAACCATTTAGCACAGCATCACTTTTTATAATGTTCCCACTACCTACGTGTTACAAATCCATCTCCTACACTTGTTAGTGTTCATTTTCTCTTATCAGTTCACAGGTATACATAATAAATGTTCAATGTTTATCAAAAATGTAGTCATTGACATGTTATGCAGTTTGTGTAAATATTTTGGAATATGTCAATAATGCTGTAGTTGGTGAGCGGTGCGGAGTGATTGTTGAGCGGCGCTCGGCGCGGCGCGTCGGCTCCGTGTAGGTCACCGCCCCCGGTGTTGACGGCTACGGCGCGGAGAGGCGTGTGGCTGTCTGGTCTGCTACGGGCTGCTGCGGCCGCTGCATGGCTGAGGTAGCCGGATGCGCGTTGTATATCAGCTCGCCCGTGTGACATCTTCTTGCAGTGCTCCATCAAACATGCAACAAGTTCACAAACAGTGTACTATCCTTATGGGCATTTCTCCTGCTGTGGGAAAAAAACGCACACAGTTATTGGCAGTTATTATTCAGTAGGCCTTCACTAGTCTGGTTTGCACAATGTTTCGTTGTCACAGTAACACGTTTTATGGGCACACAATATTTTTTCACCATGTCATGACTTGTCATCAGTCACACGCAAGTTTTCACCTTAGGACAAAATGTATCTCTGCAGTCAATGCGCTTTTCTGGCGTCCCTTGACACACAAAGAGTTATAGTTTGACACTAAGTTGGTTCACCGTCCGTTATCGGCTCACTGTTCGTGTCGTGCTACTTCCTTGTCCTCTTGCACACACGGCGATGATACAGTTTCTTATTGCTTGTACAAAACAACCTCGTGACGTATTGCTGCAGGTTTAACAGTCACTGTCTGTCTCTGCCACACAATACTGCACTTTTGTTCAAGTTTTTTTTATTTACAATGTCCGTTGTGCAATTTTTGTAACAGCACATTCGTAACTTCTTTGCTCGCTCTTTACCAAGGTGTGTAATATTTGCGTACATGGTAACAAATATTAAAATTTCGTATTAGTTTGCCCAAAAATCGTCTATATTTATGTTCGAGTAGATTTTATTTGTGCATTCCAGCCGGATTCAGGCATATTGTTCAATAACTCCTTTGAAATTATGTCACTTTACTATCAAGGTCCTACGTAACTACAGTGTAGTCTCTGTAGGCTAAAATTGACTTGGACTGTATCAGGCTAGCTCTTTTTTACTGATTGAATCTGCACATGCTTCAATTGAAGCTTCTCTGTGCGTAACTTTGCGTTACTTAAATTTGCAATAAGTTTGCCTCCCATGGTGCCCTCGGGTCACTACTGGGTGCATTATTCTCTTTGATAACACTGGTTTGATAATAAAGTTCTCAGGGTCTCATATTACCGATATTATTCTGGGTTCGAATCTGTCAATCTGACAGCTACACATATATACATACATACATATATAATAGAAAAGATTGTGCCAAGAAATATTTCAAGTTTGACACACATATAGAATATTATGCAGTACACAAACTAATCATTACTAAAATGTTCCTCTTGACTGAACTCTGTCACAATTTAACACTATAAATAATTGCACTAATCAGGTTATTTGTGCAGACATTTAGAGCATGTTTAAGCTAACACAAATTAAAAGAAGACATAACACAAATATTCATAAACACATGAGAAAGTCAATCATATTCTTATAACTAAACACTTCTACACCAGTACATTATCTTTAAGATCACACATCATTAATGTTCATTCATTTTCAAAAGAATGGTGTATCTTTTTTACACAAAACACATAGGACATTTAGTCATTCACTGTAGGAATATTTTTACATCCTTACGCGGATACAGTCCCCGTACTCTCCCTGAGTGGGGATCTGCTAAGAGATAGCTATTATTTCCTTCTTGGACTAAGGAATGGAGTATGAGGCTCGACAGTAGGTTTTATGAGGCTACACCTCGATATTGTACTGATATCCCTTAACAATTCCTATTCGTTCTGAAAATACATCTGCATAGTTAGATAATAACTGTACCAAATTCTGCTGTTGCACTGAGTTTAAATTTTCGGACTGTGATACCTTGTTCACAAGTGCGTCCACATTTGCTTTTAATTGGTCACTTTGTACGTCTGGATAATAGAGATTTTGTCCTATAGAATGATTCTCTAAATGTAGTATCCACTGATTCCTACATTTTACGTTAATAACATTACAATTAGGCACAGTTACCTCTTCAGATCTGAGCATGGACAATTCTATCCTCCTACCCGCGTTCATCAAACTTAATTTTCCCCGAGAAAGGTCGATTACTGCGTCCCTTTCTCTCAAAAAATCTACCCCCAAAATGCAGGCTACCTTTAAACCCTTTACTTCCAGGAATGAGCACGCTATGGCTTCTTCCCCTATATACATCTCTACCCGCACTTGGAGTTTAATTATTTGTCGCTGTGCACTTATGGCTCCAGTGACTTTGCAGTTATTCACGGGAAAAGTCAGCATACGCTTTTCTTTCCCCAGTACTCTGAATAAGTCCATACTCATGACACTGACAGTAGCACCTGTATCTACGATTACTTGCACATCAATATTGTTAATTATGATGTCTATTATCGCTTGTACTTTGTATTTGTGCTCCTTTATGCACCTGGGTGGTTCAGTTATTAATTCATGTCCCATCTGTACCCCGTCATTATACCTGAGGATACAGATTCCCGATGTTTTGTTCTGTGTCGGGCTGCTCTCACTCCAAACCTCAGCTGAATCTAGTTTGTTGAATTATTACAGGTGGATGGGTGTGGCTGCTCTGTGCCACTGACCTCCACTATGTGTAAGTTGTGTTGCGTCGGCCGCCACGGTTGCGCAATTGGCGCATTTTGTGGTGGCGGTCGGTTATTGTCATATCTTTCACTGTTTTGCCGGTCCGGACTGGGCCTCTGGTTCTGTGGCCAAGTTCGGTTTGCATCATTATAGGTATTAGTGTTCCACGGCCCCCTGGCATTTTCCATCTACTATTGCTTGGTGGGCCTGTTTCATATCCGTCATCGAACCTCCTTTTCCGGTCATTATTCACCGGCGGACTATTGCCGTTCCGGTCTCTACCTCTATTCCCGTTTTGTACATAATCTTGTCTCCTATTGTTACCTCCACCGTTTCCATTATTTGGTGGAGGCGTGTTATTTCGACCATTTCTGTAACCGTTTCCGTTACTTCTAGCCTGTTCAGAGGCTGCCTTAACATCCTCCTGAATCAGGTCAATTGAGTCCAGAACAGACAAGAAATGTTCCATATCGTTCTCCGGTACGTAGATAAGTTTTCCCCTTACGTGTATCGGCAAGTGTGATTTCAAAAGTCTGATCAAATCCCGGGATGAAATCTGCTCGTCCCAGTAACGGGTCTTATTAATGTACTTCTCAAAATATTTTCGCAAATTGCCTAATCGTGGAGAATACGGCTCTGGATTATATACCTCTTTCCGTAATCTCTCCTGAATACATGTTGACCAATATTTGGCCAAGAATGCCTTTTCAAATTGCTCATATGTGTCGCAACTGTCAGCTGCTTCGGTTGCCCATAATGCAGCATCTCCTTGTATGTAAAACATAACGAACTGTATTTTCTGTGTATGACTCCAAACGCTAGGCAAAATGTTTCTAAACCCCTTGATAAACACTACAGGGTGAACAGATTTCTTCTCCGTTGTAAAGATCTGAAACTGTCGGTTTCTAATCAGGCTTTCTTCAATCACTATTTTGGAATGACATTTATTTGTTTCGCTAACATTGGTTGCCTGTTCTGTCTCGCAGTCGCAATTTTTTACTGCTGTATTTATATGCCTATCATTGTTGGACCTGGCTGGCGTGACACACGCCTGCGCGTCGCCGTGCAGCAAGCTGATTTCTAGCTCGGCAAGACGACGGTTGACATTCCGCTGCCACAGCGGAATGTCATTGTGTACCGCTTTTTTAAGGTCCTGTATTTCCGCATTGGAGCCCACGTCCTTGGCTTCAATCGCGGCGTGCACTTTCTCATCTATTTCCTTTATAAATTCGTTTTCAATTTTGTGCACTTGTTCGGACATTTTCTGATCAATTACTTGAGTTGTGTCAATTTCTAATTGTTCGATTCTGTTAGCCAGTACACTGATTTCACCTACGATACTGGCGTTAGCCACTTAGATGTTATCTACTCTTTCTCTCAGTTCTTTCACCGCTTTGGGTATGGTTTCATAGTTTTGCTTCATACTAACAATCTCACTTTGCATAGCTTCCAAAGATTGCATTAACTGCAAGTCTCTCTCATGCAGGCGTCGATCACGCTCTGCTTCTCTAGCATCACGTTCTCTATCACGTTCTGCTTGCATACGTGCAAATTCAGCTTGGAAATTGAGCATGCGCTCGAACATAACTTTTAATGATTGCACTTCTGACACCTCACCACTCTCTGGTCCGTGTCTAGTGCTTGTGGGTGACACAGTATTTCTACTATCAAGTGAATCACTGGCTGGCAGTGGCAATATTTCTTGCCCTTCTGCCCCCAGATTCTCACATTGTACTTCCTGAATTACGCTACTAACATTACTTTGTGCCCCACTTTCTAACTCGGTATCACTACTTGCTAACTGTTGTTCATTATCCATGTTTATATCTTTCTGACTACGCAATCTAACCATTGTCAACAAAAGAAACAAAATCTGAACTAAATATCCTAACACTCAGGTTTCACTGACATAATCACACAAGAAATGGTAATTTGTTGAAACACACTTATTATATACTACAATGACTAGCTACTCAAATGTCCTGTTATTTTTTTAAAAAAAGACACTAACAACAAGCACACCACTAACGATCCGAGAACACTGCACTGAGGCTACTTTACTACCCACAGGACAACTACACTGTAGCTTTACCTTTTGGTGATCTATCTTGGGTGCAGCTGCCCCCTGGTATTGTGGTAGGTAATTAATTTTTCGATATAATGAGCTCTCTTCTTCAGCTTGCCTCTGGTTATATAGTGTTCTCATGCAAAAAATCATATACAGGTATTACCACACAATATTGGTTAGGCAATACATACAATACATGGAAAAAATTATTAGTTGTCCTCCAACAAAGTTCGACTACAATAATTCCCTAGTTATCTCATGGGTATTTTGTGGCCACTGCTTATTCGTGCCCCACGTTGGGCGCCAATTTAATGAAATTTATGAGATTTCATTAAAGAATAGAGAATTTAATTTGTTTTTAGTTTATTTTCTTTGCGTGCGAACTTTGTTGTTGAACCACTAACTCTTATTTACGTGTGGTAATACAAAAAATTCATTTACACAGAAGAATTACGTATCATTTAAAATTACGTGAACTCATATTAACTGATTAAGAATATTTAGTTGAGAATTAAATCCTTTACATAATTCGGCCTTGGCACACATTTTCTAAATGCAGTGGTTTTTTTTTAATATTTACTGAATACTTTCCTGGCGTTTGCTATTGAACACAAGACTGTCTCTATTAGCAGAAAATGGTTAAATATTGCCAAGCCGACGTTTAATTATCACTGACAAAACACACATCGCTATAAATTTAAGTTATTTGAAAGAACCAAAATTGTTAAATTTCAACATTAACTATCCGTCTAAGAATGCACAAATGTGTAACTATTTTTAAAATCCGTCAGTCTCAGGATCGGTGTTACAGAAGAACATTCTCTTAATTCACTGTTAATTTTTTATCTATCTGTTCCCGTTTTACGGGTTTGGTTAATTTTTCTTTAGCGGAACAATTTTTTTTAAATGTGCCGCCGCTGCAAATCGATCGGTCGCGGCACAGCCCAGCAACACCGCTAAAAATGCTGAAAATTCTTTAAAGAAATATTATAGATGACATGGGCAAGCTAATTTACATTAATAATTCACACTTTTGATAAATTTCAATATATTTAGACCACAACAAATATTCAACTCACATTAGTTCGTAATTTATCCTTCAATGGCGGCTAAATCTACACTCCTGGAAATGGAAAAAAGAACACATTGACACCGGTGTGTCAGACCCACCATACTTGCTCCTGACACTGCGAGAGGGCTGTACAAGCAATGATCACACACACGGCACAGCGGACACACCAGCAACCGCGGTGTTGGCCGTCGAATGGCGCTAGCTGCGCAGCATTTGTGCACCGCCGCCGTCAGTGTCAGCCTGTTTGCCGTGGCATACGGAGCTCCATCGCAGTCTTTAACACTGGTAGCATGCCGCGACAGCGTGGACGTGAACCGTATGTGCAGTTGACGGACTTTGAGCGAGGGCGTATAGTGGGCATGCGGGAGGCCGGGTGGACGTACCGCCGAATTGCTCAACACGTGGGGCGTGAGGTCTCCACAGTACATCGATGTTGTCGCCAGTGGTCGGCGGAAGGTGCACGTGCCCGTCGACCTGGGACCGGACCGCAGCGACGCACGGATGCCCGCCAAGACCGTAGGATCCTACGCAGTGCCGTAGGGGACCGCACCGCCACTTCCCAGTAAATTAGGGACACTGTTGCTCCTGGGGTATCGGCGAGGACCATTCGCAACCGTCTCCATGAAGCTGGGCTACGGTCCCGCACACCGTTAGGCCGTCTTCCGCTCACGCCCCAACATCGTGCAGCCCGCCTCCAGTGGTGTCGCGACAGGCGTGAATGGAGGGACGAATGGAGACGTGTCGTCTTCAGCGATGAGAGTCGCTTCTGCCTTGGTGCCAATGATGGTCGTATGCGTGATTGGCGCCGTGCAGGTGAGCGCCACAATCAGGACTGCATACGACCGAGGCACACAGGGCCAACACCCGGCATCATGGTGTGGGGAGCGATCTCCTACACTGGCCGTACACCACTGGTGATCGTCGAGGGGACACTGAATAGTGCACGGTACATCCAAACCGTCATCGAACCCATCGTTCTACCATTCCTAGACCGGCAAGGGAACTTGCTGTTCCAACAGGACAATGCACGTCCGCATGTAACCCGTGCCACCCAACGTGCTCTAGAAGGTGTAAGTCAACTACCCTGGCCAGCAAGATCTCCGGATCTGTCCACCATTGAGCATGTTTGGGACTGGATGAAGCGTCGTCTCACGCGGTCTGCACGTCCAGCACGAACGCTGGTCCAACTGAGGCGCCATGTGGAAATGGCATGGCAAGCCGTTCCACAGGACTACATCCAGCATCTCCACGATCGTCTCCATGGGAGAATAGCAGCCTGCATTGCTGCGAAAGGTGGATATACACTGTACTAGTTCCGACATTGTGCATGCTCTGTTGCCTGTATCTATGTGCCTGTGGTTCTGTCAGTGTGATCATGTGATGTATCTGACCCCAGGAATGTGTCAATAAAGTTTCCCCTTCCTGGGACAATGAATTCACGGTGTTCTTATTTCAATTTCCAGGAGTGTAGATACAGACAAATGACGTCTACCCATTCATAAAATACTTCGTAACAGCTTCCTATCGCTTTCAGCTCTAAAGGAGGAAGACCCAAGAATACATAGTGCATTGTGCTTTTATATGGCTGCTGACTATTAACATTTCTTTGTAATCTCACGACATTATTTTCCACTGGCTGAATTTCACATATCTGTTATCGCAGATATTGACACATTTCACAATTATAGAAATATTACCATCCTAAATACAGAGAGAATATTACTACAAAAAATATTACAATAATAACAAATGTCTTTTACACAAAATTCAATAATATTTTTTTGTTAAATAATTACATTATATACAAATTGCTCAGAGCGGCGTATATGGTACAAATAAATTTTAGTTTATTAATAGTGTGAGTTTGCCAGGGAACGTTACAGTGCTTCTATATCTACGAGAGCCGTTGCACTACAGCCACGTAAACATGGCTGCCGTCATTGTTGCTCCTGCCACGTGTGAGGTACGAAGTGTAATTCTGTTTCTGAAAGCAGAACGGAATGGTGCAGCAGAAATTCATCGGAAAATGAGCCGAGTGTACGGTGACAGCTTCTTGACTGATGGTGGTGTGCGTGAGAGAACTTTTTGAAATCAATTGTTACTGGAGATGAAACTTGGATCCAATACGACACTCCGGAAACAAAACGAGTATCACAACAATGGATGCATCCAAATTCACCAAAGAAACAAAAAAAATTCAAACAAACATTCAACAACAGAAAGGTTATGGCTACTGTGTTTTTGGGACCAAAAAGGTGTGTTGCTTGTAGAGTTTGTGACTTTGTGCAGCCTGGAACCACTGTCAATGCAGCTGCTTATTGTGAAACTTTACGACGTTTGGCGAGAGCCATTCAAAACAAACGAAGAGGAATGCTGACTTCAGGAATTGTGTTGATCCATGACAATGCTCGTCGACATCTGCTGTCACAACCCAACGCCGCCTTACGGTCCTGACCTGGCACCCAGCGACGCGACTTTCACCTTTCCCCTGAACAGAAGACGTGGCTAGGGGGGCAGCAATTTCAGACCAACGAATATCTTCAAAACAATGTCAATGCTGCCGAAAATTCTTCCGGGTTGTATGGCCGTGGTCCCTGACATTTCGTCCAAAGCTAGATTGGACACATTCGGAGGTGCTCCTGGTTGTGCTGAGTCTTGCCAACTGACGAGTCGGACGTCGAAGAACGGCCTAAATGCCGTGGAAAGTGGGCGTGGTCTGGATTTCACGCGACAGCAGGGATAAACCTTGTCAAGGATACCTGGACGCTGAGTTAAAACATCTAAATCAGCCTTTTGAGAAGAATGGGTGCTCTAGTAAGGAAATAAATAGAGTTTTGCGACCGAACAACAGGATGCCTAAGGAAAACGATATGACACAGCGATGGAAGAACACGGTTTCTCTACGCTTCATCAAAAAAGTAATGGATCAAATCTGCAAAATTTTAAGGAAACCTAACGTTCGATTTTCAGACCAACTAAGAAAATAGGCCAAGCACTTCGTTCCGTTAAGGATAAACATCCCCCCTCTCTCTGTAAGTGGTGTATACAGGATTCCGTGTACATGTGGTAGGGTCTACGTTCGAATTACAAAGAGAAGTATGAACACACGGTTGAAGGAACATGAAAGTCTTTGCCGACTAGGGAAAACAGAACATGCTCTTCAGTCGGGTGATCACATAGTGAAATTTTCGTAAACTGAAGTTTTATGTACTATGACAAAGTATTATCCATGGCTATATAGAGAAGCCATCGAAATATATAACATGGGGATACTTTTAACAGAAAAGAAGAAGCTATGAAACTCAGCGCTGTATGGACAGTGGCGCTACAGAATCGATGAGAAGTTTTTATCTTTGACGTAATATGATCGATACTTATATTTTATCCTTGACAAGGTCTATCTCTGCTATCACGTGAAATCCAGACCACGCCCACTTTCCACGGTATTTAGGCCGATCTTGGACGTCCAACTCGTCAGTGGGCGAGACTCACCACAACCAGGAGCATCTCCGAAGATATCCAACGCAGCCTTGGACGAAACGTCAGGGATAGAAGAGTTCCATGGACCACGGCCATACAACCCGGAAGAATTCTCGGCAACTGAAACATCCGGTCGTGAAAGCCTTCATTGTATGAATGTCAATGCTCATTTGAATTCGTTGCCGGCAACTGTTTTTGAAGAGGGTATTACAAAACTTGTCCACAGGTATGATAAATTTCTCAATTGTTTCGGTGATTATGTTGAAAAGTAACAGTAAATGTACAAAACTTTTGACAATAATATAATTGTTTTCTATGGACTTGACTTTTATTTATAGTCTATCAGAGATAGAAAAAAAAGAACGGCCCTCATACTTCTACATCCATTCTACATCCACACTGATACTCTGCAAGCAATCGTACGGTTCGTGCCGGAGTGTACCCTGTACCACTACTTGTTATTTCCTTTTTTCGTTCCACTCGCTAATAGAGAGAGGGAAAAATCTCTGTGTACCTCTGTATGAGCCCTAATTTCCGTCTCTTATGTTCATGGTCCTTAGGCGCAGCTTCAAATGCCGATTCTCTAAATTTTCTCAACAGTGTTTCTCGAAAATTCCCATTTGAGTTCCCGAAGCATCTCCGTAACACTTATGCGTTGTTTGAAGCTACTGGTAACAATTCCAGCAGCCCTCCTCTGAACTGAGTTGGTGTCTTCCTTTATTCCGACCTGGTACTGATCCCAAACACTCGAGCAGTACTCAGGAATAGGTCTCACCAGTGTCCTACGAGCAGTCTCCTTTGCAAGTGAATCGCTTTTTCCTAAAATTCTTCCAATAAACCCAAGTCGACCGTTCACCTTCCCTACCACAGTTTACACATGCTCTTTCCACCTCATATCACTTCACAACGTCACGCCCAGATATTTTAACGACACGCACATTTAGGGCTAGCTGCCATTCATCACGCAAGTGGAAATTTTGTCTCACTCGTATCTTCCTACTGCCACTCAACTTCGACACCTTACCTTACACAACTTTGACACCTTACCGCACACAACGGCGTCATCTGCAAAAACCGCATATTGCTGCCCACCAAGTCAGCCAAACTGTTTCTGTATACAGAGAACAACAGCAGTCCTGCCACACATCCCTGGGGCTTCCTGACGATACCCTTGTCTCTGATAAACACTCGACGTCAACGACAACATACTGAGTTCTACTCTTTAAGAAGCCTTCGAACCACTCACATATCTGTGAACTTATTCCTTATGTTCGTACCTTCGTTAACAGCCTGCACTGAAGCCCGTGTGAAAAGCTTTCCGGAAATCTAGAAATATGGAATCTGCCTGTAACCCTTCATTCATATTTTGCAGCATATCATGTGAGAAAAGGGCAAGATGAGTTTCGCACGAGCGATGCTTTCTAAAACAGTGCTGATTGGTGCACATAAGCTTCTCAGTCTCAACAAAGTTTATTATATTCGAACTGAGATACATGTTCTGCAGCAAACAGAAGTTAGGGGTATTGGTCTGTAACTCTACCGATTCCTTCTTTTACCCTTCTTATACATACTGGAGTCACTTGCGCTTATTTCAAGTCCCTTCGGACTTTGCGCTAGGCAGGAGATACGCGGTAAATGCAAGCTAGGTACGGGGTCAGTGCGGTAGAGTACTTTTCGTAAAAGCGAACTGGGACTCCATCCGGGCCTGGTGATTTATTTGCTTTCATATTATACAGTTGTTTCTCTATGCCAGGTATGCTTATCACTATGCCGTCCCGTCCATACGGTAGTCTGTCCGATGATCGAATGACGGTATGTTTGCCGATCCTCCTGTATAAACGATTTCTTGAACGAGAAATTTAAAACTTCAGATTTTGATATGGTTCGAGTCAAACATTTAAGTAAGTTACTCGTTTGTAAATTAAAAAGATGTTTGAAGCTGTTTTATACACAACTTACTGGCCATTAAAATTAGTACACCATGAAGGTGACGTGCTACAGACGCGAAATTTAACCGAGAGGAAGAAGATGCTGTGATATGCACATGATTAGCTTTTCAGAGCATTCACACACGGTTGTCGCCGGTGGCGACACCTACACCGTGCTGACACGAGGAAAGTTTCCAACCGATTTCTCATACATAAACAGCAGTTGACCGGCGTTGCCTGGTGAAACGTTGTTGTGATACCTCGTGTAACGAGGAGAAATGCTTACCATCGCGTTTCCGACTTTGATAAAGGTCGCATTGTGGCCTATCGCGATTGCGGTTAACGTATCGCGACATTGCTGCTCGCGTTGGTCAAGATCCAATGACTGTTAGCAGAATATGAAATCGGTGGGTTCAGGAGGGTAATACGGAACGGCGTGTTGGATCCCAAAGGTCTCGCATCACTGTCAGTCGAGATGACAGGCATCTTATCCGCATGGCTGTAACGGATCGTTCAGCCACGTCTCGATCCCTGAGTCAACAGATGGGGACGTTTGCAAGACAACAGCCATCTGCACGAACAGTTCGACGACGTTTGCAGCAGCATGGACTATCAGCTCGGAAACCATGGCTGTGGTTACCCTTGACGCTGAATCACAGACAGGGGCGCCTGCGATGGTGCACTAAACGACGAACCTGGGTGCACGAATGGTAAAACGTCGTTTTTTAGGATGAATCCAGTCTCTGTTTACAGCATCATGATGGTCGCATCCGTGTTTGGCGACATCGCGGTGAACGCACATTGGAAGCGTGTATTCGTCATCGCCATAGTGGCGTATCACCCGGCGTGATGGTATGGGATGCCGTCTCGGTCACCTCTTGTTCGCATTGACGGCACTTTGAAGATTGGGCGGTACATTTCAGACGTGTTGCGACCCGTGGATCCACCCTTGATTCGATTCCTGCGAAACCCTACATTTCAGCAGGATAATGCACGACCGCCTGTTGCAGGTCCTGTACGGGCCTTTCTGGATACAGAAAATGTTCGACTGCTGCCCTGGCCAGCACATTCTCCAGATCACTCACCAATTGAAAATGTCTGGTCAATGGTGGTCGAGCAACTGGCTCGTCACAATACCCCAGTCACTACTCTTGATGAACTGTGGTATCGTGTTGAAGCTGCATGGGCAGCTGTACCTGTACACGCCATCCAAGCTCTGTTTGACTCAATGCCCAGGCGTATGAGGGCCGTTGTTACGACCAGAGTGGTTGTTCTGGGTACTGATTTCTCAGGATCTATGCACCCAAATCCCTTGATGTAAACACATGTCAGTTCTAGTATAATATATTTGTCCAATGGATACCCGTTTATCATCTGCATTTCTTCTTGGTGTAGCAATTTTAATGGCCAGTAGTGTAGATGAGAAATCGCTTATTGAAAGAATCGACGATTTCCTTGTAGTATATAGTTGAGAAATCTCTGAAAAACATTTAGAAGTGGTGGTTAGAGCTGCGTCGATTCGTTACAAGTATTATGCTGAGGAGTGCTTTGTTTACTGTCTATTTGGTACCTCCTGCCGCTCCCACGATGCAAATAAAATCACGAATCAAATTAAAAATTTATTCGTTTCAGAATATCATCGCTACCATCAATGGACTGTTATTCTCTAATTAACCTAATTATGATGAGACGTCAGTAGTGTGCAACCTTTTTGGAGTGTAACATGACAGCGTACACGCAGCTACGGCAACACGAAAAGAGACGTGCAGTAGAAAGACCATTGGCCTCGCACCGCAGAAAGTAGTGTCGCCTTCCACCCGTAACAGAGGGAATGAGGCTGGTCTCCAACGCTGGCGCACGCCGTCACACCCTTTGTGTAAGCGTTATTGGTGAATTACGTAGTGGCGCCCCATTGATAGGCATTCACTCTTAACGCGGTGCGTTGTCGCTGACGCGTCATCGCAGTGAAATATAGCCCCCACCGCGCCGCGCGTTAACCACTGCCCCGCCGCACGGAATATAAATTCTCCGCGTCGCTCAGTGGGGCAACTGCGAGCGCTGTATGTGCAGAGCAGACGTGCGCTTTGCGTGTATCGCTCGCCAGGCAGCACTGTATCTGGCCGCTTCTCCGCTTGACGGGGATGGATGACTCGCCGGCACTCTAACCGGCCACCAGCCACCGGGCGGTGTGTCAGCGGCGTTCGCTGGCTAGGCTCTGTCCATCGAGCAGGAAATTCACGTGTTAAGCGTGCGAGTGGCCCGCCGCATCACTGGGGCAAGTAATTACGCCACGTCTGATTGAACGCAAGTCGAAGCTATTTTCTACTGACTGACGGCGCTGAATATTCAGTAGAGGCACCGCGCATACGATAGTTACGGATGTGTGGCTTTGATTGATGTTGCAAAAGCACTGACTACACAGTACCGCGTTATAGCAAGCACGATCCACTGCACTCTCTACTTTGAACTAAAACTTGCTATAGATTTTACTTTTTGATCTTTATTTCTTAGTCTATGTCTCTGAACTGGAAGTGACAAAAAGCACGAGGAAATTACTGTTGATAATGGTTCAAAATTTCTACTATTTTACAGATAACTCGATGTTTTGTTTTTTAGTCAACATCTGCATCATATTCCGCAAGTCACATAATGGCGTGTGGCGGAGGATACTTTTTATACGAGTAACTCGGCGCTCAACTCTGTTCCACACGCGTCTAGCGCTTGGGAAGACTTATTGTCCGTAAGCCTCTGTATTGGCACTAATTTATCGAATTTTCTCCTCATGCTCACAGCTTCTGGGAAATTTTTCTCTCGCAGTTTGCACCATACTGATGAGTGTGTATATAGACGCAGTGTCAGAAGGAAAGGTACATATTTTAGGAATTAATAATATAGAATAATTCGAATACAAAATTCCGTTTATCGTGTGTCCTGTTACAGAGATACAACAATAAAAATATAACGTAATGTAATACTGACAGTTGTTAAACCTTGATGTTGTGAGAATGTCATAAAGTGGTGAGTTTCAATAGATCTGTACCGAGAAATCAGTCCAATAACTGAATAAATGTTAGTGTAGTCATATTCAGTCCAACAGAACAAATGTTCAAATGTGTGTGAAATCTTATGGGACTTAACTGCTAAGGTCATCAGTCCCTAAGCTTACACACTACTTAACCTAAATTACCCTAAGGACAAACACACACACTCATGCCCGGGGGAGGACTCGAACCTCCGCCAGGACCAGCCGCACAGTCCATGACTGCAGCGCATGAGACCGCTCGGCTAATCCCGCGCAGCCCGAACAGAACAAATCGATATTGACAGCAATGCCCTTCGTATAGGAATGCAGTGTACTGTCTTTATTCTGTGTCCAGTAACATTTATGACACAGTGAAGTCTGGTCCAGGCTCATAAACAGATCGGCACCATAAACTTTTGCAACAATTCTTTGTTATTTTCTGATCGGTCACTTTCATTTTTGAAATTGTTTTCATGCATTTAGCATATATGGCAAATATCCACACTTCACATTTACAACGAACAAAAATAATACCTTTATTGCAGCCAAATACCCACACAAGTTCAGAGTAAGATTAGAATAATACAACGAAGTAGAATTTTTTCATATTGTAGTGTTCATAGTAACACATTTTTCGTGTCCTTTTAGTGCAGAGTTCTATACGGAGACACTCGCATATTCTGTTTCACGGTGTGTCACAACGTAGTGTAAAACAGCAGTTTGGTTGGCAAAACAGACTAAACTACTATTATTGAACTTTACGAACTATTGTTGGGGAACGTTATATGGGTTACTACAGCTATATTCAGCCTACCATTGTTTAACCCGATTTGTACATCAGCAATAATTTATTATTTATCCAACAAAAGCGCACAGGTACGACTGACAGTATCCATTGGGAAAATGCAGAGACAGGAACAAACAATATTTATTTCAAAATAAACTCTAAGAAGAAAAAGCGCACTACGAAGCAAGTATCCGAATGGTACTGTAGATTTGACGTGCAGATGATTACAATTTCAGAGAAATTGGATGATTTATTGAAGAGAAAGAGCTTCATAAACTGAGCAAGTCAATAACGCGTTGATCCACCTCTGGCGCTTATACAAAATTATTCGGCTTGGTTCTGACTGACAGAGTTGTTCGCTGTTCTCCTGAGGCATATCGTGCCAAATTTCCGGCCGCTGTGGCCGAGTGGATCTAGGCGCTTGAGTCCAGAACCGCGCTGCTGCTACGGTCGCAGGTTCGAATCCTGCCTCGGACGTGGATGTGTGTGATGTCCTTAGGTTAGCCTGGTTTAAGTAGTTTTAAATATAGGGGACTGATGAACTCAGATGTTAAATCCCATAGTGCTTAGAGCCATTTGAACCATTTTCGTGCCAAATTCTGTCCGTCAACCGAATACATAATGTTGGAAAAGTGAAGTTTAAACCTTTGTGTGATTAAGACGGGCCTTCAAAATAAGGTTAGGCTCAATTGTCGCATTAGATTACCAAAATTCCGAACTGGCTGGTGGTTCCTGCTCATAATACTCCAAACGACTTCAGTTGGGGAGGAATCCATCGACCTTTCTGGCCAACCCAGCGTTTGACAAGCAGTAGTCTGTCTCGCCTTGTGCAGACGGATATTACCTTGCTCAAATGTAACCCCACAATGAATTGTGGCTTGCCATGAAGAGCTACAAAATGGGGTGTGCAATATCGCCGACGTACCGCTGTGCAGCGTGGAAGCCATGGATGACAACCACAGTGATCCTGCTATGAAAGAAATGATACCCCAGACCATCATTCCTAGTTGGCAGGCCATGTGGTTGACGACAGTCAGACTGATATCCCATCGCGCTCTAGAGTGTCTCCAAACACGTCTTCGCTGATTAGCAGGGCTTATTTCGAAATACGTCTCATCACTGGAAACAATTCTACGCCAGTCAGTGAGATTCCAGGCAAAAGTCGTGCCTGTAGATGCTCCGGACTGTGCTGGGATTCCAACCTGACTGTGGTCCGCCAGATGGTCCGACAATGAGGAAAGGTGGTTTGCGGTACCATTTTATTTCATAGCAGGACCCCTTTGGTTGCCATTCATGGCTCTCTTACAGCACAGTCCTACGTCTACGACATTCTTTTTCTTGCCCTTCATGGCAAGCCAGCTTGGGCTTACCTTCAACCAAGATAATGCCTGCCCGCACACGGTAAGCGAGTAGGTGGAAATTGCAAAGTTTCTTCAATAACACATTTACTTTTGAAATGTAACAGAATTCCTTCAGGTGTAAAACGTGTCGTTTCATGATAAAGTATATTCATGGTGTTCTCAAAATCTGTGACAAAACTGCCACAAGCCTTGTTATTATAATGATAGTTATTTGTTTTTCACTTAACAGTCACCTAAATCTGGTGGCTTCGTAGGCCTCCTACTCTCTACATCTTTCACTATACTATTCAATTCTTACCATTGTTTTGGTAATTAAAATTCCTTCATAACAATGAGTAAAGCTTGGCCCAGTATTGTGTGATCTGGAGGCTCTTGCAATTCATGCCCCAGCAGCTTCTTATCCGGTGGCTCTTTTGGCTTCAGTTCAGTCTCGTTTTCTCGATTTTGTTCCGAAAAAACTTCGTCTGTTTTCCCATATTCATTTTTTGCAAAAGTATAACCATTCCTGTCGGTTTCTACATACTCTTCCTCACTTGAACTATCAGTAAGTTCCTTATCTTTATCAGATTCGAGTAGGAATGCAACCTTTAAGCAATGAGGTAAACCATCAGTAGAAGTTTTAACTATTTCGGTTTTCTGATCATCTTTTATGAGAGTGAGTCAAATGAAAACCTTAAATATTTTTTTAATATTATTTATTGTGCAATGGTTCTACAAAGCTGTATCACTTTTCAACATAATCTCCCCCACGCTCAATGCAAGCCCTCCAGCGCTTACAATGTGCATACATTCCTTTAGAAGAAAATTCTTTTGGTAGTCCGCGGAACCACTCATGCACCGCGTGGCGTACCTCTTCATCAGAACGGAACTTCTTTCCTCCCATTGCGTCTTTGAGTGGTCCAAACATGTGGAAATCACTTGGGGCAAGGTCTGGTGAGTATGGTGGATGAGGAAGACACTCAAAATGCCAGTCTGTGATTGTTGCAACTGATGTACGGGCAGTGTGGGGCCTTGCATTGTCATGTTGCAGAAGGACACCTGCTGACAGCAATCCATGTCGCTTTGATTTTATTGCAGGCCGCAGATGATTTCTTAGATCTGTGTATGATGCACTGGTGACAGTGGTCCCTCTAGGCATGTAATGCTCCAAAAGGACGCCTTTTTCGTCCCAAAAGAGAGTCAGCATATCCTTCCCTGTTGATGGTTCTGTCCGAAACTTCTTTGGTTTTGATGATGAGGAATGGCGCCACTCCTTGCTCGCTCTCTTAGTTTCCGGTTGGTGGAACTGAACCCAGGTTTCGTCCTTGGTAACGTTTCTAGCAAGTAAGCCATCACCTTCTCGTTCAAAGCACGGAATAAATTGTTCACAAGCTCAACACGTCGTCCTCTCATTTCAGGAGTCAGCTGCCGTGGCACCCATCTTGCAGACACTTTCTGAAACTGGGGCACATCATGCACAATGTGGTGTACTGACCCATGAATAATCGGCAAACATGGTGCAGTGCCATTCAGTGTCACTCGGCGGTTTTCCTTCACTATGCCTTCAACTTCTGCAATGTTCTGCGGAGTCACAACTCGTTATGCGTGACCTGGTGGAGGAGCATCGTCCACTGAAGTCACACCATTTGTGAACTTCCTACTCCATTCGTAGACTTGCTGCTGTGACAAACACGCATCACCGTACTGAGCCTTCATTTGTCGATGCTTTTCAATAGGTTTCACACCTTCACTACGCAAATACCGAATAACAGAACGCTGTTCTTCCTTAGTGCAAGTCGCAAGTGGGGCGGCCATCTTTATACGGATACTGCGACGGTATGTGTGCATCTGCACTATGCTGCCACCTACAGGCCATTATGCACGCTGTTTGTAGCACGCTTACCAACTTATAGAATTTCGATTTGTTATTACAAATTTAAGGTTTTCATTTGACTCACCCTCGTATATATTGCATTTGATTTAAGTTCCCAGGCACTTCTACAGTATTTATTTGCATGACATCGACTTTTATTTCATATTTTGTATAATTGTCATGTACTTCAGTAATTCGCGTTTCCTCTTCCTCCCCAATAATTTTTGCAAATGATTGTGCAAGATATCTATCCACTTTCACTTCATCTGTACTATTGAGGATTTCTCCCTCCGCACCAATTTTATTCATACTAGCCATGACATTATTTTCCCTATTATTCCCTTTATTAACGGTCACTCGCCTACTTTCTGTGGCGCCTTTTTTTATCTCAGTTTTCTCTTCCAATGTTACTGCACACGTACTTTGCGTCGCACTTCCTATCTTCCTTTTATTCCTATTTACTAAATTCTCCCCTACTCTTTCCCCTTCCCCTTTTTTAACGTCATTGGTTTGCAAAAATATTTCCGTTTTCAATCATATCTTTTCGTTCCATTTCATTCCCTAACAATGCCTTCTTGCACAATCCTGCTTTCTGATTACCTCTGTTACATAACATGTTCATATTGTTCCCAGTTTCGTAGTCATTTACTCTCGAAACCGGTCTACTGAAGTCTCGATACCACTTGCGTCAGCCGGCCGGAGTGGCCGAGCGGTTCTACGCGCTACAGTCTGGAACCGCGCGACCGCTACGGTCGCAGGGTCGAATCCTGCCTCGGGCATGCATGTGTGTGCTGTCCTTAGGTTAGTTAGGTTTAAGTAGTTCTAAGTTCTAGGGGACTGATGACCTCAGATGTTTAGTCTCATAGTGCTCAGAGCCATTTGAACCACTTGCATCATTCACTACAGCCATCTTGTCCGCACAGCGGTCATTCATCTGCCACTCCCAGTGCAATGTACGCTGCTGCCTAGAGCGTCAGCGCCATCCCTTTAACTTGTCACAGAATCTTGACCTGTGCGCGCCACCGTCTGTCATTTCATGTGCCCCGACTAATGCTGTGTTTTTACTTTCTATAACTCGTTGCTTGCATTCATTACTCTTATTATATCTGAATGACTTCTTTTCCTTGGGTCTGAAATCACTGTCCGCGTGAATCTGGCCCTTAACACACGCGGTTTTTAGTTTTCCGGTTCACTTCTGTCTTGAAAATTTCGCGTGATAAATCCTCTACCATGAGACGCGACATTACCTCTTCCCCTACCGCAACCTCTCTGTACCATGTTTACTCTAAACCTTTCATTTCCTGTTTCTTAATTATGATTATGATTTTCTCTTAATCGGTTAGTATTGTTGGACAGAATTCACGATTCCCTTTCCACTGGTCCTCGTCCTCAACCCTTTCTAGAAATGCTGAAAAGCTTCTGTGATTACTTCCTATGTGTCTTTTTGAATCCTCAGAGAGTTTTCTCCAAAGTTCCCATACAATTTCGGATTCAGTTCGTCTCGATTTTAAACGAATTGATTTCCGATACCATGCTTCACAAAACTCTTCCGTGCGATTTCGTCCCCTGACATCATACATCCTAGCCATAATACATTCTCTCCAGAGGTAATCCTGTTTGTGCTCCGTCAATATTCTTCAATGAAATTTCGTTTAAATTCTTCAAATGACATCTGATTTGTATCTAGCTTTAACCCCCATGTTTTAGCATCACCTGCTAAAGCACTAATCGCTACATTAATTTTTTCATGGTCTGTCAGATAGTTAGGAAAAGATATTTCACAGTTTTTTACAAAGTCAAGAGGATGCCACCCATTATGCTTTTTACTTGGGTTGAACTTTTCTTTGCCCTCTCACAATTTACTGTAAACTAGTTCTCATTACCATCATTAGGATTTTCTCTTATTTTTCTTTCCAAGTCATGCACTTTACCTTGGTTTTGAGAAGTGTTGTGCTCGCACATCTTTTCGCAAGTAGCAATTTGTTTGCACAATTCCCTGCCTGTTTCTGTCACCGATTGTCTTATTTGAAAAAACTCTGTGTTACATTCTGTTAATACTTCGGACTTAAGACCGAACATTTTTTCGTCAATCTTCATTGCAACTAGGGGCTCTGCTTGGTCTTGAATTTTTAGTATCTCTGAATCAAATCTTTCATTGTCGTTAATCTGTCCTTGTATATTAGCAACATAACTGTTGATAGTATCAACTTAAAATTTAAGGTCTCTAATAGCATTACTCACAACGCCTGCTTTTTCTTCCACTTTTTCGACTTGCTTACTAATTTTTGTTCCTTGTATTTCGATCTGTTTACTCTGTTTCTCTTCCAACGCTTCAATTCGATGTCGCTACTGTCAGCAGCAATTTGACTATCAGTGTTATGACCATGAGATGAAGTCTGTTTGTTAACGTTGTCACTATGTTCTGCAATCTGTGCAGACAACATTTTGAACAATTTCGTCATATCTAGCGACTTCGCTTTTCGATTCTGCTACGTCTTTGTATTCAAATGCTACTTCTCGCTGCTCAGTTACTTCCCATTTGTCCTTTGGTAAGTCAAAAATGTCCCTTGACTCATTTTCATAACCTCTGTCTTCAGTTGGATCATCTGTCTTGTCTTACATGTGCTACATTCATGTTTTGAATTTGGTCATTTACATTTGTGTGGTATTCCACATAGGCTTGTTGTCGTCGCATGGCGCCATCTATGAGTGCACTTGTCGAACTACTACTAGCTAGCGCATTTCGCACACACCCATCCCGCTTGTCTTGGGTCATTTCCAGTTTTTGTCCATCTAAGTTATTTTTATATTCTTATATCTTTAACTTTCAAACTTAGGTAACGTTCTGTTATTTTTTTTTTCTTTTGTGTTACAGGTTCGTGCCACTGGACGTTTTGTACTTGTTTTACTTTTGTTTTACTCTTAATATTTACGTTTTTGACGGTGTCCAGCAGTAAAGTTCCACGTCCTGTCACGCGGCGCCAAATTTAACAGTACTACAACGTTTGTTATATCAATATGCAGTTTACCTAGTGACGATAAGATTTTAGTTCCGTCGCAAGGAAGCAAATATAACACTACACTGCGTTACGTATTATATCAACATGCAATGTGTATTACCAAATAAGGTATTACGATGCAGTAAATGTTACCCTCTGGGAAGATTAAAGTAAAATTGACCGTGAGTTATCCAATGGATTTGGATTATCGGACCTGAATTTAATATATCAGTAGAAACCAGAAAGCTAAAGATTGAAATTTGGAAATCGTTTTAAGTAACCGATTTTATTTAAATGAAATTGAATACGGTCGCCTGCCTAATTAGGCATAGTAATATGAAACATTACTTTTAAAGAATTTGTACTGAATTTTGGTAAAAGAAAGCTACCATTACGTCTTTGCCAGAGAAGTGCAATCAAACTCTACTATAATCAGATAAGTGATACAGTGAATACCAGCAGTTACAAATAGTATGTGCAAGCTCTCACAGAAACAGTTAACGGCTTATTCCTTCTCAATAGTAATTACTTTGTTGTGTATGAATTATGTGATCACCAAAAGTTATGAAAGTTCATTTCTTTTAGGCAACACTCGGACGAATGTGGTTAAAGTTTTAAAGTTACGTGCCATGCCAAATGTTTTTACAAAGATTTTAGGGAGAGGATCGTAATTTGCCCACTGTGTGACAAGCTCGCCCATATTTTATGTAAGTGGCCAGCCAATGACAATTTACTGTGGCATTCTTGTTGCTATGTTTTCCCTTTCCTTACGTTCTACTTTCTTATGTCGCATTTTCCATCTTTTCCTGCTTTCTTTGCGTGTGTGTTTCAGTTTTATTAGGTCTGTCCACATTCGTTCCCTTTCATGTGTGTCAGGGTGCTGATGACCTCGGCGTTGAGCGCCCATAAGCCCCAACACACACACACACACACACACACACACACACACAGTTATGAAAGTCAGTACTAAACCAGAAATGGGACATGGACTTAGTCCTATTTCAACAGTTACTTTTCAAGTAGTACAAATATAATTAATTAAAGTGCAATAGGATTTTTACACTCATTAAGAAGTAATGTTTCTATTTTTATGGATAAGGGCAATCACAGTAACTTTATCTTTCATAGGCAAAGACTTAGGTGGGGGCCTTCAAACTGACTTTCCAAATTTTACTACACAAAGCATACAAAACTATAGAATTTCTTCAAAAAGCAATTGGTAAACTCATTTTTCAAGAATGTTTTCTCATATTAAGCAACACAAAAGTGAGGACCCTTAAACTGTTCATTACCATAAAGCAAACTAAACATACTTTTCTGAGGTAAATTGTGAGATGCAAATTTTGCTATTATCCTTTCACTAAATATTACTCACGTTGTAGTTTAAAACAGTTAATGTCAGCGATCTTTTAAACAGGTCCTTAAGTATGACTTAAACGCAGTTTACTCTAACCAACTTCAAGATAACGTGCTTCCTTTTTCTCATTAGCACAACCAGTAATTTTCACTAACAGAATTAAATGCAGTTAATCTCTGAAGTACAAATAATTTGAATTAAAACAAATCAAATATTATGGAGGTTTTCATAAATGCAATACTAACTACCTCCCTTGATTTCAATAAAACCCACAGTATTCCTATATATCTTGTTGCATTCAGAATTAAGCAAAACCTACGACCACTTATTTTGAGTCGTTTTTCACTTACAGGACACTCGGATGCTAGTAATTATGTGAAATGGATCCTAAGAGGCATGATGAGAGGAACCATTTCAAGGGTCAGACACACAGTTTAAAATACTTCGCCTTATTACTGCCAATCAAACAACACTTAAATGTACTGGTTCATACTTTGACATAAATCTGACCTCTTAGATTTTGCTGAAGTGATGGGGCAGTGTTGGTGGCGAGTACATGGTGGCTACCTGGTCTTTCCTCTGGATGTAATTTGCTGTATTACTTTCTTCTTAGCGCCGAAATTACCAACTTTACAGCCTTTTCCAATAATAGAGCACCATTTTAGAGCCGTACACACATCCGAGGCCTTTCCATATTAATCCAGGCACTGGATGCTACCCTGGACACTTGCACTGTTTACTCACTTGCTGCTCAGACCAGACCAGAACTGTCCAGCAGCTAGCTGCCGACTGACTGTACTCTCTCACTTGGCGCCCAGACTGAGCGCCACATCCACCTTTTAGCCCGCGCAAACCACATTTTGGTGCCCGACAACTCACTTCTGTTACAAATGGGAAGTACTGTTGCTTTTCATTTTATACAATGCAAGTCCCTGGGTACGAACCAGATTGTAAATAGTTGTAAAGAAATATTTTTTAAAAAATCTTAACATTTAAATACATTAACATGTCAACACAAAAGCCACATATTTATGCAGCATTTTCCTCCAATTAGTACAAAGAATTTAGATAGTAAAGAGAAAACGTTTTACACAGCTTTCCACTTCATTACAATAGGTCAAAGACATTACATGGTGAAAAATATGTACTTGACATTGAACAGAATCAATCAGTACAAAATATTTATTGTATTTGTTATGGTGTTACAAAATGCATTATATGTTAGCATGCAGAGCCATGCGTCGGTCCACATTTACCCGCGCGAATCCGGCTGCGGCCGACTGATCTGTCCTCTTACCCGCACCGCGGGTAGTCGAGTTCAGCTGTGCCAGGGACAGAACGGGCGAGCCGCGTGTCCTTATGGTTATCAGCCGGGCGCAGGTGTCAACAGCGCTCCGTGCAGCAGGGAAACAGGGAGCGCTGGGAAGGCGGGAGTACAGGCCATACAGTGCGGAATGCTTTCAGAATCGTCCGCACTCCTCTGAAAACCATGAAGGTTTTATATGCTAGGAAAAGGGCGTTCTTGATCCTATACAAACGCGTAATGTAAAGTAATGGACGTAAAACAAGAAAAGTACATACCATAACATGGAAGTAACTGAATTCAGTGCAAATGGTTTAAAATCGACAATGCTTTTAAAATGCTTTATATTTCACCTGAACCATGCTGATGAAGCTTTTGCACAGTGAGTAGGTCTAGCCTTTAACGTCCCAGGTGCGTTCTCACAAACCGCTAGCATTTAATGTTGCTAATGCATATTGGTGGGGTAGGATATTACAGAGATGTATAGTCGTTCTTTCCCGAAGTTACTGTGGTTTCCTCTGTCAGTAGCTACTTCAGTATGACGTTGACTTACACTACTGCTGCTTCTTTTGTGCTATCGGTCTCTGAGACCGCACCTGGGACTTACGGATTCAGTAGCCAGTTCTTCATCTGCTGTTCATTTTAAAATGGTCTGAGAAAAGTTTACGAAATGATGTTGGATTACAGAGTGACAGCGGAATTGAAAGCGAACATAGTTCACAACAGGAACAGTGAGAAAACGAAGCCGGATTTCTTTTGCCATCTATGAAATCCCTGAATGAAACAAGTGATCACAGTGATGAATATAGAACTGCAAAGTCTCAATGTTTAGCTAAAGATTCTACTAGAAGAATATATAGTTGAAACAAATATCACTGGTCGTCGAAGCCTCATCAGAAGATGGCCAATTTATTTTTCTGTATGTTGGACATAAGTGGTGTGAATGCTTTTGTCCTTCACAAGTCCTACAAAACTGGTACTCAAGTAAGCCACTTAAATTTTTTCAAGAAGCTTGCAAACTCGTTGGTGACACTACAGATGAAAAGCAAGTCAACAACTGTCACATAGTCGTGAACTTCGTCCATCGATTCACCGTGTTTTGACTGTAACAGAAACAAGAGAAAAAGTCGTTGTAGAACGATTGCAAAAATGTAAAACATTCTCCACCCGTGACCCAAAAAAGAATGCAAAGACGTCTTAGACGTTGCAAGAAGCCAATCTAGCTTGATTTGTCTACAAAAATTTCCAGCCAGTGCAAGGAAACCCTCTGAAAGGAAAACTGAAAACCCGAACACTAGTAGTGTAATTTTCATGTTATTAAACGTTTTATGGGAGTTTTCTTACACTTCTATTCTTTTATGTTACACGTGTAATAAAGAGCAAAAATGTAGCAAAAATTTAAATTTGGAGTTTTGAGTTTTCGTAGCATTAAAATTGTCATGTAATACTATGTTGATTTTCGGTAGTTTTTTGTTTACATGCGTTTTTTCCTAAAAATAATCTTTAACATTTAGTGGAATATATTTTTGTGTGGTACTCATGTAACATTTTAAATAAAAAACTGAACAGTTCCAGTGAAACTGCTGAATGCAGTTTTTATGACTATTTAAGCACAGCGATCTGTCAGAGTGCACGTGGAACAGAGTGCTAAAAAAAAAAAAAAAAAAAAAAAAAAAAAAAAAAAAAAAAAAAAAAAAAAAAAAGATGACGTGAGAAGTTAAGGGCGAGTATAAAATATTGATGTATTTTACACTTTACTGTGAATGTACAAGTTTTCATTTCGGAATCAACTGGTTTAATCTTGCCTCGTAATTCGTTGAGTAGGATCCGTCTGCTTTGCGTGTGACATAACTTCGAAATCAGAACCACAGAAAGTAAAGATAGTTCACAAAACTTCCGCTGCGAAGTTTGTTTCTGGATTTATTTTTTATATACGAGTAAGACGGAAAAGCCTTTTCGGACGGATATGTCGTCGAGATCGGTAGTAATTTTGTTACCGCTTTATTTGATGGAATTGTGAACTCCTCCTTTAAGATTTACCAGAACTTTATCGCCGTCAGAGATTAATTTTCTTTAACTTAGTCACTGGAAGTTTCGAGTAACTGCTCGTTTCAATTTACACTTTATGTGGATTCCAAAATTGTCTTTTCCAAGCGATTGCGAATCTAGTTGTTATTACTAGACAGAGCACGGAAATGGTCTCTGAAATTTTTCCAAATCCCTTCAAATGCTCAATGTCGAAGTATTCAGTTTGATTGGAATTAAGACACATTTCTCAAACTGCAAGGCCTTCAATAAACGATTCGTACAGTCTTGCACATTACACATTGTGTTTGGTCTGTGGAGCAACAAATTTAAACTGTTGATTATTAACAAAATATCTGTCAAATAAGCCACAGTCAGAAGCCAGACATTGCCTAGAGAAAGGTGTACTGGTGAGGAAAAAATAAACGTCATACAGTATAAGAATAGTTCTGCCGTGATATAACCATCCGTGTGAATCAACAAAAACTTTTAAAGACCTACGTTAGTTCACAGTTTTAAACATGGCTATTTCTCAGTAACCGTATATATTTTTCAAACATAGGAAATATACAGTCAATCCCGTGCAGGTAACTGTCTTGTTCAATTGACCTAGGTTTTGACACCTAATAAGGGTGTCTTCATCAGAATGAAATTTTGATTAACTGCAAAGTTACATTGCGAGAATGCAATGGTCAGAATTTTGAGCAGCTACGCTTATATTTTATTTTATTTTTACCTCGAGCAAAGCTCCTCAAAATTCTGACCATTGTTTTCTCGCAATGTAGCTTTACCGTTAATCAAAATTTCGTTCTGATGAAGACACCCTTAGTAGGTGTCGAAACCTAGGTCAATTGAACCAGACAGTTATCTGCAATGGGTTGGCTGTATCATTCATATGTTAGGAAGAAAAGAAGACTTAGTTTAGTGTTACAAAAATTCGCGAATTAGTAGGATAACCATTAATAAAATCAACTGTTTCTACTGCATCCTAAGGTACTGTGGTTTTACATGTGCACGTAACAATAAGTTGATTTAACAGTTACAAGCAACGGTGGAGATTTAAGTAACCATCTTGTTGGTAATGTTGCAGCCCTCAGTTATTTTAATATAAGACCGGAGATCAGGCACTGCGACAGTAAATACTGTGCGAAGTTAAAAAGCTGCTTGCGCATGGGCCACACTGCTTGCGAACGGGCCACGGAGATATCGTTTCACGCCCGCAATAGTGTGATACTTGGTGGGCGCGCCTAAAGGCCGGTTCCCACTAGAGCGCGGCGTGCGGCAACGGCAGCGGCAAGCGTTTTCCGCTTTGACGCGGTGGGTCGCGGAATTGGCGTTCCCATCTGTAAGCGGCAGACGCTAGCGGTAGCCAATGAGGGACAGCCACTGAGGTACGGGGTGGGACCCACCGAAACGACCGGTGTGTTTGAATAACTACATCTTACACCTACACGAAGGAAAGACGAAGTTGGGTGAACCAAATACCAATTTTTCATTTTCTGTACAATGTACTCTTTCACATATTTCATTATTCATGTTTCCTCATTTCAACATAAACAGATTTCATGACTACCGTTCATGATTGTTCACTATCTCCGAACACATTGAAACAATGTACGATAAAAGAGATTATTCAGATAGTTTAGCGAGACAAAAATTTAAAATGTGATACGGTAGCAGGTACACGAAAACAGTAAGAACACAAAGGCTTGGTGGAAGGGATGAAAGTGGAAGCCACCTGATAGAATTTCCCACAGAGCATAATGTAATCATCGCCAGCACCTTGCTTCAGAATCACGAAAGAATAATATATATTTGGAACAGAGTTTTCGAAACCAGATTTTAAATTGTAAGGCATTTCCTGGTGCAGACGCGAACCTGACTGAAGACTGTCAATAGCAAGAAAAGCGTTCTGAAAAAGAAAATTTGTTCACACCGAATATAAATTCTAATGGTTGGATACTATTTCACAAAGGTATTTGTGTGGAGTGCAGCCTTGTATGTAAGTGAAACGTGGACGATGAACAGTTCTGTCAAGAAGACAATGGACGCTTTCAAAACGTGGTGATCAATAAGAATGCTGAAGATTAGATACGAGAATCGTGTGACTAAAGAAGAGGTACGGAATTAAATAGAGGAGGAAGAGGAAATTACGGCACAACTTTGACAACAATAGGGGTTAGTTGACAGGACGTATTATGGGGCGTCAAAGAGTGAGGACTAAGGGGTTGGGTGATAGTATTCTGATAATAATCATCTGTTGAAATACTATTCCACTATTTTATCTATTAATGTAACCAGTGAATTTACTCTTCCATGCACTCCTCCACAATACATTTAAACCAAAACTGAAATCAGCTGAACACCAAATATTTCAACCACTGTCTGACAACTACTGGATTCACTTTCAACTTTCTATAAGTATCACTGGCTAGCCACACCCACATACAGATATAAGGAAAACAAAAATAAACAAACATTAGTTTTCAGCATATAATTTTGCAGGTTGGCAACATGTACATAAACCAGCCAGGAAGGGACATGAGGTGAACACACTCTAGTTACGACTTCAAATCACTGTAAGTAATCAGTCATTCACGTAAAAAAAGATGTGAACTGTTTTGTAGTCTGCAAGTATCACATATCAAAACAAAACTGAATCATTCTAGATTCAACAGAAGATGCCTTAAAGTAAGAGGCGAAACGCGTCTTGAATCAGTAAAGTACACTGGATAAAGAAAAAAAAAGTTTGTTACTTACCATAGGAAATAATCAATAGCTGTAGATATTTAGTAAATTACATCTTATGACATACCACACCCACATACAGATATAAGGAGAACAAAAATAAACAAACATTAGTTTTCAGCATATAATTCTGCAGGTTGGCAACATGTACATAAACCAGCCAGGAAGGGACATGAGGTGAACACACTCTAGTTACGACTTCAAATCACTGTAAGTAATCAGTCATTCACGTAAAAAAAGATGTGAACTGTTTTGTAGTCTGCAAGTATCACATATCAAAACAAAACTGAATCATTCTAGATTCCACAGAAGATGCCTTAAAGTAAGAGGCGAAACGCGTCTTGAATCAGTAAAGTACACTGGATAAAGAAAAAAAAGTTTGTTACTTACCATAGGAAATAATCAATAGCTGTAGATATTTAGTAAATTACATCTTATGACATACCAGCAAATTAGTTTCGGTTTAACTTCTCATACCACGTGCTATTAAATGCTGTTTAAAAAAATTCATCTATCCCTTCTGAAAAACTGTAGTTACTTTCATATCTCGGTAGATAAACAGAGGAGGAGGAGATTAGTGTTTAATGTCCCGTCGACAACGACGTCATTAGAGATGGAGCGCAAGCTCGGGTGAGGGAAGGATGGGGAAGGAAATCGGCCATGCCCTTTCAAAGGAACCATCCCGGCATTTGCCTGAAGCGATTTAGGGAAATCACGGAAAACCTAAATCAGGATGGCCGGAGATGGGATTGAACCGTCGTCCTCCCGAATGCGAGTCCAGTGTACTAACCACTGCGCCACCTCGCTCGGTGGTAGATAAACAGATTTAGGAAATTTATCATGCGACGAAATACATGGCTTTTCACAAGTTATCGTTTGCAAAAAAACACGTTTCAATTTCTTGAACCGTTTACGAAATTTGCGGTTGATACAACCACATGGTTTACGACGAGCAGAACGAAGTACCGGTCGCGTCGCGAGCAACCCGCGCGCGATTACGGAACAAGCCCGTCCACCGACATATCATTCAATATCTCGAGAACGGTGATAGCTATCGATCTGCTCTCAGCTTTAAAAACAATTTCGATATGTTGACTAAATTTCATATGCAATAATGTATTACCTAAAATGAACTGTACGCAAAGTCCACGCAATGCGTTTTTACCTCTGCATACTCATTAAAATTTCGTGTAAAGGTTTATGTAAAAGCGATACAGCAAGTAACCACGACGAATAACGAAAAGAAATTCGGTCCTTTATCGAGAGAAGATGTCAGGCTGTAACATGCCCAAGAATCAAATTTTTCTGCCGAATAGTTTCCTTGGAATCGGATGGTAAGTATTTCATAGCTGCCGCCGCGTCCGCGCCAGCGGTTCGGCGAAAGCTCGTGTGGCCCGGGGTTCCGTACCTAACGTCACGCTCACGCGTTCTGTGATAGGTGGCGCGGACCTGGAGCGCGGCACGCGGCAGCGGAAGCGGTTCGACATGGTCAAACCGCGACGCAGAGCCCGCCGCGCCGTGCCGCTGACGCCATTTCCATGGCAACCACGCCGCTGACGCGCGGTTTTGACGCGCGGCAGCCCTAGTGGGAACCGGCCTTAACTTGACGAACAGCCGAGCAGTACGGCCGCCCGGCCGCGCTCGGGTACTAGTTGTGGCGTGGCAGTTCTAAGGCCGTCGGCACACGGAATGTGCTGCCCAAAATTGAGCGTTGAGCGTGCCGAGTTTCTAACGTCACAGCGTGGAATGGCACGTTAGGGAGCCTTTCCGAACCTGCAGAGCAATATCTAGTACCTCAAATATTCTGAAGATGCGTTTGACCGTTGACCAATGAGATGGCAGAACCCCACCTACGTCACATGCACCCCATCTCACTTCAGTACAGAATTGTGAGGCTCCATATTGGCTTTCAGTAGAAGCCTGTATGCCGTTTCTGAGCACCAGCAAACTGAGGAGCTCTCGAAAACCCGACGTTTACTGAACGATTCGTTGTAGTACAATGACGAGAAACGTCATATTCGTGGTAAAAGAATTATTGTAACTTGTGTATTATAAGAGCATGCCATTTGAAGGCAACAGCATATTGAAGATCCATTAAAAACGCATTGTTCGTGGTACAATTTTTATGATTAATTTTCAATTACTAATACAGCTACGACTAAAGCTTTCAGAATACGGTAAAAACCTATTTAATATAATCTCAGATCTATGATTGCTTTAGTGCAATGGGTAGCATCGTAAGTTCGTAATAAAGCTACTGGCTTGTTGGTGGTTCGCGTCCAACTGCATCCAAATACCTATTTTCTAACCATCGCGTTTTTGATAGGTTCTGATACCTTCTTATTTGTTTAACATAAGTATATAACATTCCATATAAACGAAATATAAGTGCGGTCTTTTTGAGGGCTCATTGCTTGATTGGCTTAATGCACAGGACACCATGCACTACTTGCAGTTAAGGTAGTTTGACCTTTCTTTCTTGTAAGTTTTGTAATTCACATGTTGCAGAGATTTCTGCTACTGATTAGGAACAGTGATCAAGTGAGTATGACCGTAGGGTTTTACTAAAAAGTGAGAATGATGAAATAATTTTTATCTTATGGGGAGAACTATTGTAAATTAGTATCACTCTACTTGTAATGGAACTTTTATAAGCCAACGTCTTTACTCACTGGACATTGTACTTTCCTTTTTGTCTTATAATATTTTCACAGATATTGGAGTTTTTCTATACAGGGTGGAGAAAAATGGTGTCACGAAATCTGAACCCTGGATAGCTGATGATAGTAGAGACCAAAACTACTAATGTTCTGTAGGGTGACAATGCACAGTTTTTAAACTATTGAAACTTGCTGCCACGCCCTCCGACTGGCCACGGGATTGCCATGTTTCCGGATGCTCTGGACAGCGGATGACCGCGAATGCTTCGCCTGCCGGAGATCGCTCGTTGGTAGCGCGCCAACCTTCCACTCTGGGGTCCTGGGGGCGAATTCGCCGGGGTCCCGACACATCCATTGTAGTTTCATGATGAGACGTACCGGGAAGAAACCCGTCAACAGCTGTTAGTTCGCGTACAGAAAGTCTTCTACAAATTGTGTCGGCCATGAAAAGGGCCTTTTTTGTAGCTCGGACATTGTTTATTTAAAGCAGGTGCTCGAACTGGCGACCCTCTGACGCGACACAAGCTTGGTAACGTCGAACGGTGTTTTTACAAAGATTACTGGCATTTCCCTGATGTGACTGGAGGCATGTTGCATGTGATCCATTAATTCCTCTCCGTTTCTTGGTGGTTCGCTTCCATGTGGGTGAACTAGAACGTTGAAGAGCCCCCACAGGAAAAAGTCCGATGGCTTGACCTCTGGTGATCGCGGGGACCATGTCCTACGAGCACCTCCGCCAATTACCAGGCCGTTGAAGAGTTCATTTAAATATCAGCACACAGAACGACTGCTATATGCGGGCGTCCCATCATGCTGCAACCACCTGCCTAGCCGTATGTGCAGGGGAACTTCTTCCAGCAGGCCAGTAGAGTTTCTTGCAAAACGTGAAGGTAATTTACCCCGGTAAGTCGAGGAGGTAGACGAACCGGCCCAATCAGATGGTCAGCCACAATGCCTCCCCAAATGTTGAGCGAAAATCGTTCCTGGTGTCCGTGGACGCACTTGACGTGAGGGTTTCCCCTCCCAAGTAATGAATATTTCGAGTCTTGTAAAGGCCATTCAGATGGGAGGTGCACTCGTCAGTAAACAACACAAAGACGGAGAAGTCGGAATCTCGTGCAACTCGTCGTAGAAACCACCGGCAAAACCCTAGTTGGTGTTCATACTCCGCCGCAGGATTTAGGTCTTGGACAGGGTGAAAACTAAATGGATGCTGGCCGTCATCCCTCAAACCGCGCAGACTAACCGATAAGCGACCCCAATGTCGTATCCAACCGCTCGAGTGCGTGTCGTAGGTGCTTCCTCGAAGCGCTCGAGAACAATCTCTTTAAATGCAGCATCCCGTCATGTTCGAGGTCTTCCAGCATCGATATCCCGCTAACGAGCATGTTTCGTTGCTGGTGAATTGCCGTAAACGCTTGCTGGTGTGGGTGGCGTCTTGCTGGGTACCGTTCCTCATACAACCGTCGAGCTTGATGCATATTACCGCCGGCTAATCCATAAACAAAAACCATATCTCGTTCTTCAAACGAATACTATGCCGCCATGCTTACTGATGACTAAATCGCAGGTAACGTGTGTGTGCTCTGAAGCGAAGCTTACGTGTGAATGCTTCTGACATGAGGTGGAGACAAATAGCAAGACGTATTCGACACGTACGCGTATCAACGTTGGGGCAGTGGCGGGGCGAGGGACGTTTGTATGGGTGAGCCAACAACCATAGCGGCCGGCCGGAGTGGCCGTGCGGCTCTAGGCGCTGCAGTCTGGAGTGGAGCGACCGCTACGGTCGCAGGTTCGAATCCTGCCTCGGGCATGGATGTGTGTGATGTCCTTAGGTTAGTTAGGTTTAATTAGTTCTAAGTTACAGGCGACTGATGACTTCAGAATATAAGTCGCATAGTGCTCAGAGCCATTTGAACCATTTGAAAAACCATAGCTCTGCCCGTCAACCGACGAACGGCAACAGGGCAATCTCACGGTCAATTGGAGCGCATGGTGCCAAGTTTCCGTAGTTTAAAAGTGGTGCGTTGTCGATCTACACAACATTAACAATTTTCGTTCCTCCTGGCATCAGTTATCCACGGTTAAAATTTCGTGACACAATTTTTCTCCACGCTGGGTGCATAGTACAGACGTATACTACAGACAGAACAATCTATCTTATGTACAAGGGAGTACGTTTTAATAGCGGTAATATTGGAATTTTACGCCCGTCGACTTCGTAAACAGTGCGATTTACGAGCCACATAACGTCCGACAGCTGCTGCTGAAGAGTGCTACTGTGGCGTACACCACGTTGGAGCCCACGTACCGTGTGTACAAGTCTCATCGTTTCTGAGCTTTCAGCAGCACGCTCGACTCGGGACGCTCAAAGCTGACGTTCGGCGGAACGGTCCGTGTGCCGACAAGACCGGCGCAGCGTGCCCCGGTGCCGCTGCGCCGGCTGACCGGGCGGCGTGAGTCTAGTGGAGGCTCGCCCGACAGTCGAGGCTACGGTTCCGGTCGGGCAGTGCATGCTCGGTGCGCGCCTGTGTTAGAGTGGCAAGTAGCCGGGAGATTCCACGAACGGAAGAGTGTCTCAGCCAAGCCAAGCGCCACGGAGAGTGAACGTGTTGTGCATCACGGAAGACATTCCCAGAATAAACGTCCTTTTATACCAGAGATTGTGTTCTTGAATTTCATTTGAGTACAAATAAGGGAAGGGCAGAGAGTCTTCTTGTATCAGACAGTCGCAAGGCAAACCTACTAATGGAGGGCCAGAGGCCTGCAAGTGACCCCCCCATCTTCGTTTTTCCTTTCCTTCCACCCTTTTCTTTCCCATCATGTGTCCAGGTTTCCCCCGTCTGCCCTCAGCTGTGGTGTGTCATATTTGTGCCAACTTTTTAGTGCAGTGTTCAAGTGAGTGTTCAGTGTTGTGCAGCTTTCCAAAGCGTTGCGAACAGAATCGTGCTGTCGCTGGGTGTGATATTTATATCTCTTGCGAAAAGAAACCAGACTGTCGCCATGTTTTTTAATTGCCTGTCTATTACTTTACCTGTCTGCTTCCTGTGTATTTTATTAGCATCACCTACACTTTGTTTTATGTTCTAAGTTCCACAATTTTCCTCCATTTTACCATTTAAGTCACCGATTTTATCTCCTGCTTTTATTATTTATTATCTTCATTTTTTAAACAAAAGCTGTAGGCTGAAAAGTGGCGTACTAAGCTGCTGCCAACCTGCCCCCTTTTAGGGAGAATCGAAATTCAATAAAGGAAAAAAAAAGCCTGCAAGTGGACTGCGTTCACTCTGTTACGATAACTGGAGTCACCAGTTCGCATTCGCTTCTATTAGTTCCTGCTGATCTACTTTCAGAACGTCCCTCCATATCGCACTCATCCTCTGTGCAGTGCCCTTCTCCATTGGCGCTGTGTTATTGGTTCTGGAACTAACACGAGGATCCAGCGACATTACTCACTGTAGCATTTTCGCAACAGCCGTACCAGGGTTCCTTCTGATGGAAGGATTCGCCCTCGGCTGTGCCCGTTACGTTTCGTGTTCGTCGGAAAACATACAGTTGACCTTTGTCCTGCTCTCTTTCTGCAGCTCCTATCCCTGTCTGTAGTTGGGTGAGTCACAATTATTTCGGATGTGTTCGTAGCGGTAATGTTGCCTTTTCTCTCCTCCCTCACTGGCGTCTCCTCTAGTGTCCCACTGTTTCTCTTCTGCAGCTGTCGGAAAAACACTAGCGTCCAAAATTAAAGCAACAAACTTAAGTTTTGCAAGGTTGCGTTTATTGTGCCGCAAAACAGTTTAAACAGGTGATGGTATAGTAGAAACAATGTAAAGAATACAGAAAGTAAACAACTGCTACATGCATAACGGTAGACAGAAATATTCTGCTTTTATTCCAACTTAACGGATTTGCACACACTGTCCGACCTATGGTTAATGTGCCCATTATGAGGTGTTATCCCCTCTGGTAACAATACAGGCCTGACAACAACGGGACATGTTGAGACAGTAAAGCCCATTCTTCCTGCAGAGCTGTTCGCCGTCTTGGAGAGTGGTTAGTGGTTCCTGAGTGTGCAACCCATCTCCATAGTGCATCCCAGACATGCTCTATGGGATTCAAATCGAGAGAACGAGCAGGCCAAGGCATGCGTGCAATATCTTCCATTTTCAAGAAAATATCAACCACCAGTGCCCTCTAAGGTAGCGATTATCGTCTATCAATGCGGCCTGGACCCACAGCACAAATGAGGTCGCAAGATGTCATCACGATACCCGACACCAGTTAATCCTCGCCGATTCACCCTCGCAATTTCATAAAGAGGTGTTCGAGTGGCCAACATAATCCCTGCCCACACCATTAGGGATCCTCCTCGAATATCGGTCTCGTTCCACTATGTTTGGATCCCGAAATCGTGCACTTCAGATGAGAATGCGTCGAGAATCACTCACCACACCAAATCAGGGCTCATATGTCAAAAATACATTGGCCCACCGTTCGACCATCCAGGTCTCTACGCTCCCTCCAATGAAGACACGCCAGAGGTACACATACAGAAGGTCTCCAAAAATCAAGGCCACTCTGCTAAAGCCTTCTGTATACCGTTTGCCTCGATATTCGAGGTCAGATGCCAGTTGCAGTGCAGTGCTAAGGAGGTACCATCGTGCCCTTGCAGCCAAATAATGCTCCACTCTTTCTGACGTCACACGTGGTCGCCCTTGTCCTGGTCTCTATAAACTGACGCCTCATCCGACAAACAACAGAATGATTTACACTAAAATTGCCGCACCACGAAGAGCACGTGCTACAGACGCGAAATTTAACCGACACCAAGAAGATGCTGTGATATGCAAATGATTAGCTTTTCAGAGCATTCACACACGGTTGGCGCCGCTGGCGACACCTACAACGTGCTCACATGAGGAAAGCTTCCAACCGATTTCTCATACACAAACGGCAGTTGACCGGCGTTGCCAGGTGAAACGTTGTTATGATGCCTTGTGTAAGGAGGAGAAATGCGTACCATCACGTTTCCGACTTTGATAAAGGTCGAATTGTAGCCTACTGCGATTGCCGTTTATCGTATCGCGACATTGCTGCTCGAGTTGGTCGAGATCCAATGACTTTTAGCAGAATATGGAATCGGTGGGTTCAGGAGGGTAATACGGAACGCCGTGCTGGATCCCAACGGCCTCGTATCACTAGCAGTCGAAATGACAGGCATCTTATCCGCATGGCTGTAACGGATCGTGCAGCCACGTCTCGATCCCTGAGTCAACAGATGGGGACGTATGCAAGACAACAACCATCTGCACGAACTGTTCGACGACGTTTGCAGCAGCATGGACTATCAGCTCGGAGACCATGGCTGCGGTTACCCTTGACGCTGCATATCAGACATGAGCACCTGCAATGGTGTACTCAACGACGAACCTGGGTGCACGAATGGCAAAACGTCATTTTTTCGGATGAATCCAAGTTCTGTTTACACCATCATGATGGTCACATCCGTGTTTGGCGACATCGCCGTGAACGCACTTTGGTAGGGTGTATTCGTCAACGCCATACTGGCGTATCACCCGGCGTGATGATATGGGGTGTCATTGGTTACACGTCTCGGTCACCTCTTGTTCGCATTGACGGCACTTTGAACAGTGGACATTACATTTCAGATGTGTTACGACCCGTGGCTCTACTCTTCATTCGATCCCTGCGAAACCCCTAAATTTCAGCAGGATAATGCACGACCGCATGTTGCAGGTCCTGTACGGGCCTTTCTGGATACAGAATATGTTGGATTGTTGCCCTGGCCAGTACATTCTCCAGATCGCTCACCAATTGAAAACGTGTGGTCAACGGTGGCCGAGCAACTGGCTCGTCACAATACGCCAGTCACCACTCTTGATGAACTGTGGTATCGTATTGAAGCTGCATGGGCACCTGTAGCTGTACACGCCATCCAAGCTCTGTTTGACTCAAGGCCAGGCGTATCAAGGCCGTTATTACGACCAGATTTGGTTGTTCTGGGTACTGATTTCTCAGGATCTATGCACCCAAATTGCGTGAAAATGTAATCACATATCAGTTCTAGTGAAATACATTTGTCCAATGAATACCTGTTTATCATCTGCGTTTCTTGTTGGTGTAGCCATTTTAGTGGCCAGTAGTGTACATTAAGTTGTCACGCCACATTAGTTTGCTACTCAACTGCTTCCTTTCTTCCTATAGCCCATAATTTTTAATTAATATTGTGTTTATACTGGTCGCTGGTGAGGAGGAAATTTAGTTATTAGTATTTTTTTAATGATCTCATTCATAAGCATCCATATCACAGACATCACAGTCGCTCAAGAATGTTATAATTAAGCTTTACTTGTTTAATGAGAATCGGACGATGACTCTCCTTGTCCGCAGTCTCGATGATTCGAAGCGATCTGCAATCCTGTGTAAATAAAATGTCTTGATTTTCTTGCGTTGCGTAGTCAGTCGGGAAACCTCAAATCAAGCGGAAAGTTTGTTTTGATACCGTTTAATTGTCCGATGAAATAATGGAGCTCTTGGATCTAATAATTGCAGGTTCGTTTCCAATACATCGGAAGTTCCCTTCTGATTACCAACGAAACGACACCTGCGTGTAAATTTCCAATTAGAAATTACATATGTATTGAAATGTTCAGTATATAGACTCTTGGTTAGCATACAATATATTTCCAATTTCTTGCTTCCAGTAATCTCGATAGCAAAATTACAATTATGCAATGCGGCTATTCGGCACGGAGAAAATCCTAGACGTCATGTCAACACACACCAGAGAGAATATTACAAAGAGTAATTATGCGCTCATGGAATAGTAATAGTGTTGTGGACTGTTAAGGCAGCCAGTCCACAGTGAAGTAGCCGAAAGGGCACGCGTCAACTCACGCCGTCTTGCGTTAAGTCTGGAACAGGATTCGTAATGAATGTGATAAAGAAAAGAACGTAGCTACTAGAACACTTAACTTTTATATCGTCCTGTGGTATACAGCAATCTTGATGATACATGTGAGACTATCTTGAGATACATGCAATGGTACAAATGGCGCCTTGCTAGATCGTAGCCATGGACTTAGCTGAAGGCTATTCTAACTGTCTCTCGGCAAATAAGAGAAAGGCTTCGTCGGTGTAGTCGCTAGCAACGTCGTCGTACAACTGGGGCGAGTGCTAGTACGTCTCTCGAGACCTGCCTTGTGGTGGCGCTCGGTCTGCGATCCTGACCGTGGCGACACGCGGGTCCGACATGTACTAATGGACCGCGGCCGATTTAAGCTACCACCTAGCAAGTGTGGTGTCTGGCGGTGACACCACAAATAGTACTGTACTACTTTTCACTTCGATTCTGCGAGTATATAGATGTTCAAGTAGGAAACGTAATTCACTCAGAATTGTGCAGTGATAATTAGTAGAATATAAAGAGATATTACATTTGCCCCTCGCAGCGAGAAAATTAATGATAATACACTTTGCGAGCTAACCGTAAATTTTGTTGGCTCGTTTATGCAAAAGAGAAATATTTTGAAGATTAGTTTTTTATAAATTTACCATAGGGTGTATGGGTAACATGTTATGACTGTATGTTAGCAGAATACCTAGGCTGTGTCTTTTACATGTACCGGTGTATATCCGCATCTCGCGTACACAACCAGGGAAGGTGTAAATCAGTATGATCGCGGAAAAGGTCTACCCACTTTGGAGCTGGCCTTGACAGGGAAACCCTGGAAAACCCGGAAGAATAGACCCCAGCTCAGGTATTAAAGACAATAGGAAAGCCTAAACAAAGTGATTTTCAAATGTATAAAAACTTAATAGATGAGGTAGATAGAAAAGTGCCTCATAGCCAAAAAAATCTTTACAACAGTGTTTCAAATAAAATTTTTTAAATTTCTTCTTTCGACGGTGTAGGCGGAGATCTCGCAGTGGAACCGATGAAACAGGAACACTGGGTACGGACAGCGGGTAGGCGACGTACAGCATTTGGTGGAGGCGGTAAGGAGGACAGGCGATGAGTAGCGGTACAGGACAGAAGCTGGTAATGTGCCGTAGAAACAGCAAGGTGGTCTCAGGAACACATGGTCAGGGACTGTAACATGGAACAGGTTTAAAGTGGAATGAGAGAACGTTCTGACTGAATAAATTCCTGGTAGAGAGTGGATTGAGGCACTGAAGTCCATATTTCATCGTTGAATTCAAAGTCGGAATTGATTCATTTATTCTTCCATCTGTACTAGACTGAAATATCCATCAGTCCTGAAAATCGCGAATTTTATTGTCGTCCTCAATTTTGAAAGTGTTCAGAATCACAACTGCAGATCTTCGAAAGTATTGCAAAAGAAACTATGTTAATTTAATTTTGCTGTAGCACGTACCGAATGTATTCCTCTCAAAATTTTTCTTACTCTAATCTTCGATTTGATATACTTCAGGTGGAAGTAAGGCACTGAACCTGCCGAATTTTGTTTTCAAGTACGAAATTATGGATAAAATTCAAGTTCATACATGAGAAAAATTTTAAAATATAGGCATGTGACATCGAATACACATAAAATTATATTCTTCCAGTACAAATATCTGAAAAATTTTAATTTTTGTTACTATCGTTATTTGATCTACAGATCCACCTGCAATTAAACAGCATTAATGGTGTTGTATGCTCATTTAGGTCAGCATACACTCGAAGAATCTTTGTCATTCTCTCATGGACATTAATGGAAAACATATTTTCAACAATCATGTCAATAATATGAAAACACAAAAAACCCAACTCTTAAAAATTCAATTAAAACTCTTAAATTAATTCAACTGAAAAATAACGCATAATGAGAACTTTTAAATATAATAAATTTTCTCTCGCGCGACCAGCGAATCTCTTTAACCGTTCGTAGCATTGATATTATCGACTGTAGTCGCACTTCACTTGTTTTTACCGCGAACAGCGCGCGTCCTGTCTTCAACGTACTTCCATACATAATTACTACGTTTAAAGTTTCACACGCGTTGTTCATATGATTGTTATGTCTTGAGAGAATATAGGTGCACTTTAACCACACATTAACACTCCCTATGGCTGTTACTTATAGTCAATGCGTGCACACACTAGCAAATGCTACAGTCTGATACCTATTCTAAAGATTATACTAAACTATCACAGGAGTAATCTCACTGTCTCTTAACCTATCAACCACATAAATAAATATATATATATATATATATATATATATATATATATATATATATATATATATATATATATATACCCCTTTTGAATCGGGATAGGCCAACAAGTATGGTCCCGAATTTGGTATACTGACAATAACATTTGTACCAGTATATATAAGATTCCATTTCTTGGTGTTCTTTCTCAGTTTCGAGGAATTAAGGTGTCGCCTCAATAAAACCTTTTCTCCGAGATGAAACGTCTGAATCCGGTGTATCCTTTGATCACGTGTCAACTTCCGTTGTGGTGCCTATTCAGTCAAACTGACAAGTGCTAGTCGAATCTTTTCCTCCCAACTTAGTTTTTGATATTCATGCTTTGGAAAATGGTTTATCCAGAAATTCCTTTCAGCCTGCTTAAACATTAGCTCTGTTGGAGTGAAGGTAGTTAAGGTATCTCCTTTTGAACAGATTGTTTTAATCGCCAGGGGATCGGAGAGTTCGTGTGACAGTAAGTTTGATGCGGCTTTACTTGCAGGTGGCAAATATGTACTTGTTGTTGTGGTCTTCTGTCCTGAGACTGGTTTGATGCAGCTCTCCATGCTACTCTGTCCTGTGTAAGCTTCTTCATCTCCCAGTACCTACGGCAGCCTACATCCTTCTGAATCTGCTTAGTGTATTCATCTCTTGGTCTCACTCTACGATTTTTACCATCCACGCTGCCCTCCAGGACTAAATTGGTTATCCCCCGATGTCTCAGAACATGTCCTACTAACCTATACCTTCTTCTAGTCGTGCCACAAACATCTCTTCTCCCCAATTCTATTCAATACCTCCTCATTAGTTATGTGATCTACCCATCTAATCTTCAGCATTCTTCTGTAGCACCACATTTCGAAAGCTTCTATTCTCTTCTTATCTAAACTATTTCACGTTCACGTTTCACTTCCATACATGGCTACACTCCGTACAAATACTTTCAGAAACGACTTCCTGACATGTAAATCTATACTCGATGTTAACAGATTTTTCTTCTTCAGAAACGCTTTCCTTGCCATTGCCAGTCTATATTTTATATCCTCTCTACTTCGACCATCATCAGTTATTTTGCTTCCCAAGTAGCAAAACTCCTTTACTGCTTTAAGTGTCTCATTTCCTAATCTAATTCCCTCAGCATCATCCGACTTAAATCGACTACATTCCATTATCTTCGTTTTCCTTTTGTTGATGTTCATCTTATATCCTCCTTTCAAGACACTGTCCATTCCGTTCAGCTGCTCTTCCAAGTCCTTTGCTGTCTCTGACAGAATTACAATGTCATCGACGAACCTTAAATTTTTTATTTCTTCCCCATGAATTTTAATACCTAACCTGAACTTTTCTTTTGTTTGCTTTATTGCTTGCTCAATATACAGTTTGAATAACATCGGGGATAGGCTACAATCCTGTCTCACTCCCTTCCCAACCACTGCTTCCCTTCATACCCCTCGACTCTCATAACTGCCGTCTGTTTTCTGTACAAATTGTAAATAGCCTTTCGCTCCCTGTATTTTACCCCTGCCACCTTCAGAATTTGAGAGCATTCCATTCGACATTGTCAATAGCTTTCTCTAAGTCTACAAATGCTAGAAATGTAGGTTTGCCTTTCCTCAATCTATCTTCTAAGATAAGTCGTAGGGTCAGTATTGCCTCACGTGTTCCAACATTTCGACGGAATTCAAACTGATCTTCCACGAGGTCGGCTTCTATCAGTTTTTCCATTCGTCTGTAAAGAATTCGCGTTAGTATTTTGCAGCTGTGACTTATTAAATTAATAGTTCGGTAATTTTCACATCTGTCAACACCTGCTTTCTTTGGGATTGGAATTATTATATTCTTCTTGAAGTCTGAGGGTATTTCGCCTGTCTCATACATCTTGCTCACCAGATGGTAGAGTTTTGTCAGGACTGGCTCTCCCAAGGCTGTCAGTAGTTCTAACGGAATGTTGTCTACTCCGATGGCCTTGTTTCGACTCAGGTGTTTCAGTACTCTGTCGAACTCTTCACGTGGCAAATATACTCTCTGATAATTCCCGGTTTCTCATCAAAATCTCTTCATAAGCCACTAACAGATGATGAAACTGCTGCCTTTGTTCTACAGTAAGCTGATCTGATTCACTGGCTTTAAGTATTGATGTTTGATTAAAGTCTTCATTCCGCATCGAATTATTTGAAAAATCCTTCCAATGACCGTTTGTAGTATCAATTAATTGAATGGTGGCACTGCAACAATATTTCTTACGCCCCGTCTCCTTTCCCTTTAAGTCCAGTTCTATCTCTCCTCCATTTACTCTAAATTTAACTTTCCCTTCCGCAAAATTAATCTTACAGTTGTACTCCTGCATACTTCCAATACCAAGAATACAATCCAAATGGTTCAAATGGCTCTGAGCACCATGGGACTCAACATCTTAGGTCATAAGTCCCCTAGAACTTGGAACTACTTAAACCGAACTAACCTAAGGACATCACACACACCCATGCTCGAGGCAGGATTCGAACCTGCGACCGTAGCAGTCCCGCGGTTCCGGACTGCAGCGCCAGAACCGCACGGCCACCTCGGCCGGCAATATAATCCACTAACAACTTCTCTACTACAAGGAACGTGCATCTTATTGCTATATTTCCCATCATCATCTCCAATTGGGTTTGTACTTTGACAGTGGGAGAGCGTGCTCCTACAGCTCCCACGATTTTACAGTTTTGTACCGGTGAAATTGGTACCTTCCTCTTCTTAACAATTCTCGTGACCGCCTGAGATGACATTGGCGGAAGCGGCGGGTTCTAGTATTACATTCGTTAAATTCTCCTCCATTTCGACAAACACCTCCGATACAGGAACACTCGATCTTTCATTCCGACACATTGTTAAAACTTTCGTCAACTCTTCATTTAATAGCTCACCGTCATTATATAGTAACATTTGCACTTTTACTGACTCGCCCCTAACAGATCCCCTGACCGCTCCTCTGGGGCACGATTAGTTTGACTGATTTGTAGTACGATTGCTGTTTGTATCGTCAATTATTTCAGTAATGATCGGTTGTTGTGTCGTGATTCCGTTCTGTCTGTTGAGGTGAATTTGGTCGGAATTGCCTCCATTGGTTCGTGTAGTTATTGTTATTATTCTGCGGCTGTTGGTAGAACTGTCTTGCATTCCCATACATAGGATTAAATCGATTAAAATTTCTGTTGTTCCCGAAACTGCCCCTCGCGGGACTGTTATTGAAATTTCCATTATAATAATAATTGTTGTTTCCATTTAATCCATTTCTAAGTCTTCGCGGATAAGATGGTTGGTCCTGATTATTGTTACTGTTACTATTATTGCCGTTTCCGTTCCTGGTGTAGCTCGGATTTGCTTCAATCGGTCTTATTTGATGGGACATTTCTCTTGACGTTTGATCGTTCTCCTCAATTAAATCAATGTGATCAAGAGTGGTCATAAACGAATCTAAGTCTTTATCATTTATGTACAAAAGCTGATTCCTTATATTCGTGGGTAATCTGGATTTAAATGTTCTGAGTATGTCAGGTAAAGGAATTGGTACGTCCCAGTATAATGATTTGTTAATACATTTCTCAAAATATTTCTTTAAGGATCCTCTAGAGAATGAGAAAGGCTCAGGATATAACACTTCCTGCCTTAGTCTTTCTTGTATTCCTGCAAACCAGTATTTTGATAGAAAATCCTACTCAAATTCTTTATATACTTTACAGGACGATATTTGCTGAGATGCCCACAATATTCTTGATCCTTGAATATACGCTGACACAAAACTAATCTTTTGCCATTCTGTCCAAGATCGTGGAAATAGACCTCTAAAGCTTCTAATGAAAACTACAGGATCAACATTCCTTTTATCAGGATTAAAGATTTGGAATTGTCTTTGTTTAATCATATTTTCTTCTACCGCACTATGATTCCACAAACCATCCAACCTGAGACGCTATACCTCTGTCTGCGTCTGACCTAGACGTTAACGGAATGTCACGCATAGATTGAGAATTTTGTTTCTTTCTTCACGCGGTTTCCAAATCCTCCTGCGAGAGATTTAACGACCTTTCAATACTTTCCTTCCAAGCGAAAATTCCTCACCAGGTTGGTCACGGACTTCCTTCAACCTTTTGTTAAAGAAATTCTCTTCGGAACTATCAGAAATCGACTGCAAAGCTACTTTCACTGTTTCTTCGATCTTTTCAGAAGAAAAATTCTGCCGTTCTAATGTTATTCCTGAAAATTTTCCGGTAAGTACATTGATTCTATGTTCAACATTCGACTGGTTTTCCTTAACTTCGTCGAACTGCTTCTTTAGATCGTCTTGTGATTCTATTATTTCAGGTTTCATAGCTACGGAACACTGCATGTCCTCTTGTGCTTGTATTAATTGAGGAACAAGTTCGACCTGTTTTTGTGTCGTGTCTATCTTGTCAGATATATATTCGATTAGTTCCGCCTTTAATTTACTGGTAGTTTCTTGACATTGCTGACGGAGCTGCTCAATTTGACCAATGAGATTTTGTTCGGTTCTTTCAGCCTGTTCTTTTATTTCCTGTGTCTTGGTATTTAACCTGTGATCTAGTTCATTAAAGTTTTCTCGTAATTGATTCTGTAATTCGGTTCGCCCTTCTGCTAGCAGGGATAGCTGCTGCATAATCACAATTAATGAGTCCACAACATTTTGATCGGGTGTCGTACGAACACTGTCTGAACCAGCTGGGGTCTCTATATTGCTACCACTATCCACAACTGTCTCAGAATTGCTCTCTGTGGCCTCTACCTCGGCGCAAAAAGCTGAAGGCTGTTGCACGTCTTGTGGCTGATGCATGGACATTTTATATGCAGCTCTAGTTAATACCATGAAATAATTATCTATCACAGTTTATAAATCACTGAATATTGTTTCAAAATTAATGTCTTAAATCAAGTTTAACGTTCAGATTAATTCACTGAGGTAGTCAAGTTAAACACTCACACACGAAATAATAATCACACAACATTAAAATTCTACAAGCTAGCTACTCTCTGAATAACTTCTTTCCAGGATACTTCAAATTCTATTTTAACTACAAAATTAAAAATTCGTTTGTTCTGGCCTTTATCTGTAGTGCACTTCTTGTCTAGTAAGTGAAACCTTTCCTATCGGCAACCTTAACTGGTATTGTAGAACAATCCAAGGGAGTCCTGCCACACTGGCACCAATATAATTTTAATTAATATTTGTTTTTTTACTGATTCCTGGTGAGGAGGAAATTTAGTTACTAGTATTTTTTTAATGATCTCATTCATAAGCAGCCATATCACAGTCATCACAGTCGCTCAAGAAAGTTATAATTAAGCTTTACTTGTTTAATCAGATTCGAACGATGACGCTACTTGTCCGCAGTCTCGATGATTCGAAGCGATCTGCAATCCTGTGTAAATCAAATGTCTTGATTTTCTTGCGTTGCGGAGTCAGTCGGGAAACCTCAGACCAAGCGGAAAGTTTGCTTTGATACAGTTTAATTATCCGGTGAAATAATGGAGCTCTTGGATCTAATAATTGCAGGTTCGTTTCGAGTTCATCGGAAGTTCCCTTTTTATTACCAACGTAACGATACCTCCGTGCAAATTTCCAATTTGAAATTACATATATAATGAAATTCGTTACAGACCTTTGATGTAAATGTTCAGTATAAATTCTCTTGATTAGCATACAACATATTTCCAATCTCTTGCTTCCAGTAATCTCGATAGCAAAATTACAATTATTCAATGCGGCTATTCGGCACGGAGAAAATCCTAGACGTCATGTCAACACACACCAGAGAGAATATTACAAAGAGTAATTATGCGCTCATGGAATAGTAATAGTACTGTACAACTTTTCTGTACTACTTTTCGCTTCGATTCTGCAAGTATATAGATGGTCAAGTAGGAAACGTAATTCACTCATAGAATTGTGCAGAGATAATTAGTAGAATATAAAGAGATATTACAAGCCCTTCATTTCAGAGAGTCTGGTAGGCGTCTTCGCGGTGCCATACTACACCGTCTGAGACTGTCTACTCAACGACTGCGGATGTGGGACTACCCTGCAAACACTACCCTGCTCGGTAGGTGCCCTGACGTCATTGCTATCGTGGTTGTCCACTGATCGGAATGCCACCTTCCGTGCAGAACACGATCGCAACGATATCTATTGGCAGTTTTATGATTAATACGTGAATTAGACGCAGAACGGGTAAATTGCAGTTTGTTGCTTTAATTTTGGACACCATTGTTTTTCTGCACCTGCTATACAGTTTCTATCATCGTTTCAGTCACATGACTGCGGATATCGTGAGCTAGGTATTGCAAAAGCCAGCGCAAAATCTGACGTTCTTCACGAAAGAGTGTCAAATACCAATTTCACTCTATATTTTTTTCTAAAAATGGTGGTAGATTTTGTCAAATCTCCGCTTGTATCTACTGTTGTAGATCTAACTAATAACCTCGTCTTGTTTGCTTAAGGCCATGCTCTCAAATTATGCTACAACAAAATTTAATTTTCTAGCCTTGTACCGCAGTTATAAGCTTCGGCGTCCATATCACTTACGACGTAAGTGATTTTGGTCGTATCGTACCACACTTCTAGCAGGAGACCTCGGAACTTGCGGATGAAAGCAAAAAGGTGTACTCAGTTATTTTTGGGGAGTGGGTCGGGGATATTACAGACTCTTGTACCGAAATTTCGTCTGACACTTTTTCATTCTCAACGTGCATCGCTTGCAAGGTTTCTGAGGCACTTTACACTGTGGAGTAAACCCCCATATCATCAGCTGATTCTGCTCCTGGACTATTGAAACTAAAGCTTCCAACTATGTTATTGGAGTGGTGTGGCATGAGGGCTGAGTAGTATATGTAAAAATGTGTTAACCGTGAAGCAAAGATTGGAGTACATGAATTATTTCGTTATTGAAAGTGGCAGCACACAGGGAAAATAGAAATCTGGTTATGCGACTCGTCTTGTGCCAGAGCACAGTCAAACATGCAGTGATCGAAACGCTCGCCAGCAGTCACCAGCGGGCAAGAGGAATCAAAGAGGGGAGTGCATTGTCGTCCTTTATAGGGTTGAATTCTCGGAATTGGACTTACTGTTGGCAAAGTTTTTTCTCCGAAAAGGCAGTTTCTGTGGGGCCGCGTTTCGAATGATAAGGTCGGTGGCAAACTGTGCATGTGACAAACGTGGAAAGAGCTGTGTAATCAGACGAGAAGTATTTGCGATGGTTCAAGCTTGTAAACGCTAGTGCCTGGGGAACTGTTCATTTACGAGCCGGCGAAATGACCGCCTAGCACTAAAGTTCTGTTGTCCGACAGTTTCCTCTTTCACTGCTCGTCAACATGGGATATGTGCGTTTCAGAGGACTGGAAGGTAATAAAACGTCTAAACTAGTACTGAACGTTCCGTGTTTCCAGTAAAGTGTGAAATTTGAATTTACATCTTTTGTTTATTTTTGCCATATTTATAGTTCTCACTTGTCTCATTCGTGTGCACCTCTCGTGAATAAGTATCGAATGTAGGTACACTACTGGTCATTAAAATTGCTACACAAAGAAGAAAAGCAGATGATAAACAGGTATTCATTGGACGAATATGCTAGAACTGACATGTGATTACATTTTCACGCAATTTGGGTGCATTGATCCTGAGAAATCAGTACCCAGAACAACCAAATCTGGCCGCAATAACGGCCTTGATACGCCTGGGCATTGAGTCAAACTGAGCTCGGATGGCGTGTACAGGTACAGTTGCCCATGCAGCTTCAACACGATACCACAGTTCATCAAGAGTAGTGACTGGCGTATTGTGACGAGCCAGTTGCTCGGCCACCATTGACCATACGTTTTCAGTTGGTGAGAGATCTGGAGAATGTGCTGGTCAGGGCAACGATCGAACATTTTCTGTTTCCAGAAAGGCCTGTACAGGACCTGCAACATGCGGTCGTTCATTATCCTGCTGAAATGTATGGTTTCGCAGGGATCGAATGAAGGGTAGAGCCACGGGTCGTAACACATCTGAAATGTAACGTCCACTGTTCAAAGTGCCGTCAGTGCGAACAAGAGGTGACCGAGACATGTAACCAATGGCACCCTATACCATCACGCCGGGTGATAAGCCAGTATGGCGATGACGAACACACGCTTCCAATATGTGTTCACCGCGATGTCGCCAAACACGGATGCGACCATCATGATGGTGTAAACAGAACTTGGATTCATTCGAAAAAATGACGTTTTGCCAATCGTGCACCCAGGTTCGTCGTTGAGTACACCATCGCAGGCGCTCCTGTCTGAGATGCAGCGTCAAGGGTAACCGCAGCCATGGTCTCCGAGCTGATAGTCCATGCTGCTGCAAACGTCGTCGAACAGTTCGTGCAGATGGTTGTTGTCTTGCATACGTCCCCATCTGTTGACTCAGGGATCGAGACGTGGCTGCACGATCCGTTACAGCCATGCGGATGCCTGTCATCTCGACTGCTAGTGATACGAGGCCGTTGGGATCCAGCACGGCGTTCCGTATTACCCTCCTGAACCCACCGATTCCATATTCTGCTAACAGTCATTGGATCTCGACCAACGCGAGCAGCAATGTCGCGATACGATAAACGGCAATCGCAGTAGGCTACAATTCGACCTTTATCAAAGTCGGAAACAAGATGGTACGCATTTCTCCTCCTTACACGAGGCATCATAACAACGTTTCACCGGGCAACGCCGGTGAATTGCTGTTTGTGTATGAGAAATCGGTTAGAAACGTTCCTCGTGTCAGCACGTTGTAGGTTTCGCCACCGACGCCAACCTTGTGTGATTGCTCTGAGAAGCTAAACATTTGCATATCACAGCATCTTCTTGCTGTCGGTTAAATTTCGCGTCTGTAGCAAGTGCTCTTGGTGGTGTAGCAATTTTAATGGCCATTAGTGTAATTCTAATATTCGCCCACTGGCCATCTTGAGCCAAATACTACAATGAGTAGGTGTTGTACCGGTGCAACTTACGACTGCCGGAGTTCGTCTTCATCGTACCAACAAAACGTATATGGTTCCGTTAGAAATACATCAGCAGACGGTCCAGTGACCACATTAATTGGGCTTGTATACAGTGTAGTGCTAAGCTATATGTCAAAAATGGAGTCAGGTACAGGTGACCAAAATACGCTGATTTCGTATAGGACGGCGTGTGCGATAGTGAAAAAATTCCAGCGCTAGCTTGTTCAGCAGTATAAATCACAGAAAACTGAAAAGGCATGTAAATACAGATGACACCAGAAATTTATTAATGGTTTAGAAGAGGCACTCAAAAGAAAGGCCACTATAGCGTTACACGAATCAGAGCAACGGCGCATGGATCAATGTAGATTAGAAAAGACGCCAGGCATGTCGATCACATGTTCAGCAGCAACAGACATGCGGGCAACTAAATTGAACCGTGGTAAAATTTGCTGTTTTGAAGAGCGCGCCGCAGCGAGTAGTGTGGAGTAGTCGCCCTCCGTTTCTGGCGGTGGCGCCGCTGTGGCGATCGCAGCTTTGGTGTGTCCCTCTGGTGGGAACGGGGAAAGGTAGCCTGTTCACGTGTACTTAAGGGGCGCTACGAGCTTGCTAGGTGGCGAGTCGAGGCGCTTGGTCAGTCTGAGTGAGTCTGGGTCAGTCTCGAGTCACCAGTTGCAGGTCTGGCTCTCGTTCGCATTTGTGCGGCAGTTAGTGTCTGTCTGTCGTCGGAGAGCCAGTATGTCTGTCGTTTGGATCAAACTTTAAAGCCGGCAAATGAGGGTCTTGCCACTCCGCCAGTAACAGAACTCAGCTGGTGGTCGCCCGGTCGGGGCTGAGTTCTTGCATCTGAGTCTGCGCGTTAGGCCACCAGTCATCTCGAGTTGCTCGGACAATGGTCATTGGCGGTTGGATCGATCGGTTGGTCGGTCGCGCACTGATACACAAGATGACTTGTCCGCCTTGAGCGTCGGCGCATGTGAGGTCGCCACGTGTCCAGTGGGCCGCGCCGTATAGCGAGGGGTAGTGGCTTCGCGGTCGACACGAGAACAACAGGAGTCAACCCACGACATCGGTCTGACCGGTGTGAACTGCGACGCCGTGAGACGGGAGATCGGCGAGCCTTCCTGCGTCCGCTGAAGCGGATGGCAGCGGACGGTTCGGGAGAGCGTTGGGGGTGCTGCGCCAGGTCTTCGCCAGAAATCGCAGTTTATTGGAAGTTAAGTGATTGGAGATATGTTGTTTCATTTACTTGTTAAATTCTACTTGTTTTCTTGGTGAGGTCACCAGCCACTTTGTTTTGGGGTCGTCCCATCATTCCTCTCCGTTTGCACACCCGCGGGAAGGTGGTTATTTATGAATTGGGTGGTCCGTTTTTCCCTTGTGGAGTAGGGGCGGGTTAGAGCAACCTGTGGTTTGGGTTGTTCAGTAATCTCCCTGTCAACCTGCCATACGTTAATAGCTGCCTCTGTCATGTTTGTCGGATTCGGTGTTAACGAATTTATTTCTTGAAGTGTAACGGCCGAATTCCTGAAATATGTTTTATCTTGCCTGTCATCTTGAGAGGCGCTATTTGTGTAATGTAGAGCATGTTTGTACGTTTTATGTAAGACTGCATTTCATTGTTTTTTTATTTAAATGGTCATTTTAGTATATAAAGTTCCCACCCTTCCACCGTAAAAGATTTTGAAAATCAAGTTGCACTTTCGGTGACAAGTTAAATTTTGTTAATGTTAGTCATCCCTCCTACCAAGTGCATAGTTTATGTGCTTGTGTAAGTTGTTAAAATTTTTAGTTTAATATAATCTGGTGTGTTGCAGATTTGCATCAGTGTAGCCTTTCAGAGGTTGTTTCGAGCGATCGTGACTATGGCCGTGTCAAAAGGGAGTGGCATGGTTCTCAGCCCGAAAGCTCATACCGTCAAAATTAGTTCTTTCTGCCTCTGAATAAATTGTAACTTGATAAACTTGATATTTAGAGGCTGCTTTCTGATTATAATTTTAAATGTTTCAAAAAAAAATAGGCTTTTAGGAATAAAATTTCCATTTGTTGAAAGTAATGTAATTTGTTTTCATTAGTTAGCCACTGGCAACTACTTCCACGCTCACATAGTGTGATTAAATGTGTCAATGTTCTTGATGAATCGCTAGTAGATAAAGTAAATTCTTAAGAAAATGTTTTGATAGTAAATTCTCGGTTCATAAATCTTCTTCGGATGTGACGGGACTCTCGTACACCAGGCTTTTCATATGACCCTGCAAGAAAAAATCCACGCAGGTTAAATCGGGAGCACGCGGTGGCCAGGGAACTGGACCGTCCCGACCACCACCGACCGCAGACTAACGTTTCGACTGAAGTGGGCAGGGCCTCCATCTTGCCAGAACCACACCTGTGTGCCGACAGCTAGAGGAATATCGCCCAGATATTCGGGTAAGACCTCCTGTAGGAAGATGTTGCACGAGTGGCCAGTTAAATGACTAGGCAGAATACACGCCCCTACCAAGTCAATGCTTGCCCAAACATTAATGGTAAATTGTTGATAGGCGTATGCTACTGTCTCATCTGTGTTACCATGAACCCACAGGTGAGAATTATGGATGTCTACATTCCGACCGTGTAAAGGTAGCTTCGTCAGTAAACAAAACATCAAAATATCTGCATTGAAGGTTTCATTGGCTGCAATCTTCTGTACTCACCGAGGAGAAAAGTTGAAACGCGGAAGATAATTGTCAGGGGTCATTACTTGACCTCTCTGTAAATGAGACGGATGCATTCCGTGTCCACGTAAACTCCTCAAAACACTTTGATGGCTCACATCCAACGCACGTTCTCTCGAGCTCGACGAAGGACTATCCTCTACTGTGTTTAGTATCCGTTCTCCCGCTGCGGAGTTCTACGATATCTTCCAGTGCCAGTTCCACACCTGGAAGCATAAAACGGTCGACTTGTGTGTAACTGCCGATAAAGACGCTCGAAGGTTCGACGATCCGGCTGATTCCTATCAGGGAATCGCTCCTTGTATATCCTTTGAGCAGCTAATACATTTCCTCGATCAACCCCATGCATGAAATGCATGTCGGCCAGCTCCACATTGGTGAAACGATGCATGCTGCTCGAGATCCGTACAGGAAATTATGAATACACCCAGCGAAGCGCTTTTATATTCCTTAGTTATCAGCGCTCTCTACCGGCTCAAGGCGGCATTACCAGCATACAAATTTCTATACGACATCTGCTTATTTCGCTTCCCTTTAACTACCCTTACATTTTTTTTTACTTATAGTTTACGACAACCCCGTATATTAGAATCATAAAACACTTCCTCGACTCGTGAGCTTGCTGGCTTTCAAATAATAATGAAACGGTGCGATGAGGTGTGTGGTCTTCAGCTTCGTACCCTCCGACTCAGAGTTGAATGATTGAAAGTTTTGGCTGGTTTCGTTGTCTAGTGGCTGGTATACGTAGTTGCCGCATTACAAGCGAAATGCTACTGAGTCTACAGTATACAATATTAATATACACATGAATCGAATGGTCGAAGGTTCCTATCATTCGGCAATTGCGAATGTGACATAGAAATTTATAAATGAAAGTTTGCAATTAAATAAAATCTGCAGGTACTATCTTAACGACTTTAAATGATGAGTACGATAGTAGAAGTACTTTTGAGAATGTCCTATATTTCTGCAAAACACTTATTGGTGTCGATGGTCCAGCAATTAAGTAAAATATAAGTTGAATAACAGCAAAATAATAGATTCCTACTTCTCGTAATTAGTTATGAGCAACAACATAGCTCGCAAGATTTTCACTTCCAAATGCGTACTACGTCTTCACTGCAGAAGCCACGGAAATCTCTCAAGTACACAAGTCAGCACTCCGAAGTATTTCTATCTCTCGCGATCACGCGCGAACTGCTGCACTCCAAGTCTTTCCCACGACTGTACGTCGCGCCTTCACGTCCAGCACTTTCTGTGTCCTCTCCCGTACTATCCGTGTCCTGTGCCTGCCTGCCCAGAACCCTTCTCCCGCTTCCATCCAGTTTCCCCATTCACGAGTGCTGTGATTGGCTAGAGCGCTCCCGCCATGTCTTCAAGCCAATACATCCACACAAACATAATGAAACACATTCTAAATACTGGATTCACATTTAAATAAATTGAAATTAAAAAATATATTCCTACGGCTGGACCATAAACACGCTCTAACACACATTATTAAGTACATAAACAAATTAAATAAACATATATTAAAGGAATAGAACAAAAGGTAGGCCAGTAGCCAAATGTCTCTGTGCTTTCTAAAACAGTAAATATTTAACCAATTTCTTCATGAATAATATATATCGGATATAAACAGAGACGAATAAATATCTTTATAAGCATGCTGCTACCGTTTTTTCGTGTCATTGTGGAGTAGTTATGGCCTGACGTGATTAGTAGTAATCAGCCACATTCACCTCCAATAACTCATCTACTATTCAAGTTACATGCCTGTAATTCATACCAATTTAGGTTTACACTAATAGCTTCCTGTCGATCGACGAAATCGAATGAACCGTTTAGATTTTGGAAATTCGTTACTGGCTGTTACTTGTATAATTTACAGTCAGATACTAAACTTTAAACTAATAAAGATATTGAAAATCGGATTACACCATCAGAATTGTTGTGCAAAATAATGGTAATGTACATGTTTCTTTTTGAGGTACCATGCTTCATCTGGCTACTATTAATTTTTATACGAACTGTGAAATGTCCGCCATCTTTGGCACTCTCGGCGCACAAGTCTCTTTCATCGACACAGCATCACCAAGGAATTGCCAGCCACGCGCTCCCTCGGCGCTGGCTAATGTGCGGCACCACATGTTGGCGGCGGGGCCCTGGTTTGCCGAGCGGGCGGTGCGGCCACGCCATCTCCGAAGTTGGAATATTCTCAAGGCGCCACAACTCGCCTGTTACCTCACAAGCTTCGTCTACAGAGCAGCCTGTAAATTTCAAGTCAAAATTTTTAAGGCCTTCCATTAATATAATACGTAAAAGTAACATCTTGCACAGCACACTCCGTCTGCAGGCCACAATTGGCCCATTGGGACCATCCGACCGCCGTGTCATCCTCAGTTGAAGATGCGGATAGGAGGGGCGTGTGGTCAGCACACCGCTCTCCCGGTCGTTAAGATGGTTTTCTTTGACCAGAGCCGCTACTATTCGGTCGAGTAGCTCCTCAATTGGCATCACGAGGCTGAGTGCACCCCGAAAAAAGGCAACAGCGCATGGCGGCTGGATGGTCACCCATCCAAATGCCGGCCACGCCCAACAGCGCCTAACTTCGGGGATCTCACGGGAACCGTTGTATCCACTGCGGCAAGGCCGTTGCCGAAAGTAACGTCTTAATCCTTCAAAAATTCTTTTAGATTCATAATGCTGAATATTTGATGTTCAACTGTGATACGACACTGTGTTTACGAGTATGTGTACCATTTTGCGATCTTTCCTTCTATTCACTGAACCAAAGTATTATGACCTCTTGCTTAGCAGCTTATTGGTTACACAATGGGGCGCAGTACAGCAGCGATTCAGTGTGGCATGGCCTCAACGAATCCTCAGTAAGTTTCGAGAGACACGTAACGCCAGATATCTAGGTACAGGTCACGCAACTCTCGTAAATTTCTGGCTGGTGGTTCGCGGGTGCAGTGCTCGCACTCGATAATGACCTATATGTATTCCATAGGGTTAATACCATTTGGATTTGCCGGCCAAGACATCAGTGTGCGTTCACTATAGCGCTTCTCACACCGTTATAGAAGGTTCGGGCATGGCAGAGGCAGTTACCTTGCTGAAAGACGCCATCGCTGATGGTGAAAACACCGACTGTTATGGAATACGCTCAGTCTCTAGTGGTAGTTCCGTGACTGGCACAGTACCTTTGGTTTCCACCACCGGTCCCATGGAAGCCTGGCGCGTGTGAGCCACAGCATAAGCCTGTCACCATCGGTCTGCGTCTGATGCACAGTGCGTATTTCGTGAAGAGTTTCGCCTGGATGACTGTGTGTCCGGACGCGATCACCGGTCTGGCGTAACACGAAACGTGATTCATCCAACCAGCCGACACGTTTCAATTCAGCCGCGGTCCAATGTCGACGATCCGTTGCTCTCTGCAATCGTAATTGACGATGTGTTTGACGCAACGCGTAAACTCGTAGCGGGCATGTGTTGTGGAACCCCGTGTTGAACAATGTATGCTGAAAGGTGTGCTCCTAAACACTTGTGCCTGCATTTCTTTCTGTCCTGATGTCTGCCCTAGATCGCCACTCATCCTACTTTGAAACACTGGCAAGCCTGCAGTCTCCGAGTTGCGTGATGAGACGAGGACGTTAGACACCTTGTCGCCTGCTAGTAGTTTCAACTCCTTCAACCAGTTTGGACGGCTACTCGTGAAAGTAGTACACGAACAGACGGCCATCTTTATCAGTGCCAGATGCCAACCTGTAACTACACTCATGATCATAAATTAAAGATAAATGCAGAATGTGGAGCCACAGAACGGGGTACTACAGAAAACTGGCGCTAATAGCATAGGCACATAGGGAACACACGCGACACAGATCTCTAAGTCCATGGTATTGGTGATAAGTTGGGAAAACCGTGCCGAAACACATGTGATACAAAACGCCACTGTTTCCTGCACGTGTACCCCGACATCAGTATGGGATATGATCATCATGTACACGTACACAGGCCGCACAACTGTGACATACTCTGGATCAGGCGGTCGAGCAGCTGCTGGGGTATAGCCTGCCATTCTTGCACCAGTGCCTGTCGGAGATCCTGAAGTGTCGTAGGGGTTTGAAGACGTGCAGCGATACGTCAACCGAGAGCATCCCAGACGTGCTCGATGGGGATTAGGTCTGAAGAACAGGCAGGCCACTCCATTCGCCTGATATCTTCTGTTTCAAGGTACTCCTCCACGATGGCAGCTCGGTGGAGCCATGCGTTATCGTCCATCAGGAGGGAGGTGGGACCCACTGCACGCCTGAAAAGGCGGACATACTGGTGCAAAATGACGTCACGATACACTTGACCGGTGCGGTTCCTCTGTCAAAGACATGTAGGGGTGTACGTGCACCAATCATAATCCCACCCCACACCATCAAACCACTGCCTCCATACAGATCCCTTTCAAGGTCATTAAGGGGTTGGTATCTGGTTCCTGGTTCACGCCAGATGAAAACCCGGCGAGAATCACTGTTTAGACTATAAATGGAGTCGTCCGCGAACATAACCTGGAACCACTGTTCCAGTGACCATGTACTGTGTTGTGTTCTTGACACCAGGTTTTACGGGCTCTCCTGTTACCAGGGGTCAGTGGCATGCACCTTCAAGTCTCCAGGCGAATAAACCGTGTCTGTTCAGTCGTCTGTAGACTGTGTGTCTGGATACAACTGTTCTAGTGGCTGCGTTAAGGTCCCGAGCAAGGCTACCTGCAGTTCTCCGTTGCCGTCTGCGGGCACTGATGGTGAGATATCGGTCTTCTTGTGGGGTTGTGCACTGTGGACGTCCGATACTGTAGCGCCTGGACACGTTTCCTGTCTGCTGGAATCGTTGCCATAATCTTGAGATCACACTTTGTGGCACACGGAGGGCCTGTGCTATGACCTGCTGTGTTTGACCAGCCTCCAGTCGCCCTAGTACTCTTTGAGCCATTTTCAACACACAGTCACCATTAGCACGTCTGAAAACGTCTGCACACTTACTCCGCTGCACGGTACTCTGACATGCACTAACACACCTCTGCTTACGTGGACTGCTGCCAACGCCACCGTGCGACGACCGCACATCAAATGCACCGCATGGTCATACCCCGAGGTAATTTAAACCCGCAAACCACCCTCCTGAGCGTTGTTTCACCATGTATCATTATTATCCTTAATTTATGAGCGTGAGTGTATGTGACGTTCGTCAAAGTCTCTTATGTCAGTGGATTTCCTCATTTATGCACAGTATTGCTGGAAGAATGATTCGTATTCATCTCTCCTCGACTTATTCAGTGTGATTTCCACATCTAGGCATTGATCAACCAGAGGATAAGGAACAAAAAAGGTCTAATGAACGTATGTCCGGAAATGCAATGTTTCCATACTAGAGACCTCTTATTCAATCATACTTTGTTACAGAGACTGCGGTATAATACGCGCCGTACCACGCAGCCTCAGTTACTGTATACGTGGTGGTTTCCTCCTAGACGGTGAAAATGTTGCGCATACGCCATCTCCTGGCATAGTAATTGTTTATGTGTCCGATTCGCTTCCCTTGCTGAATCACCTTGTAGTGGATCTGGTACAGCGTTGTACACAATGGTTCCGTATTCGAATCGGAAGCTTGCCGTCGTGGTGTTTACTTACGCAAAGGCAAATGACAACGGGCGGCGGGTAGCAAGGTTGTATCAGGACACGTATCCACCCCCCCCCCCCCCCCCTACAATAACCATAGCAGTCACTGTTTGCAACTGTATTTTGCTATTTTTCCGTTTGTCTGAGACGGGGTTGTTTCAGGGAGCAGGAAGTGATGAAGGATGTACCCGAAATGTTTGGACAACAGACTTGGAGGAAAATGTGATTAACACTGTGGAAAGCGACCACCGTGTCAGTACCAAGCAGTTGGCCCGCCAGTACAGAGTAAATCACATGACCGCGCTGAACATTCTCCATTCTTTTTACTACTCTTATCACTTCAGCGCGTGCAGGGCTTACCAGTTTCCACATGTCAGCACATTGTAGGTGTCGCCACCGGCGCCAACCTTGTGTAAATGCTCTGAAAAGCTGAACATTTGCATATCACAGCATCTTCTTCTTCCTGTCGGTTAAATTTCGCCTCTATAGCACGTCATCTTCGGGGTGTAGCAATTTTAATGGCCAGTAGTGTAGTTCAATAATTGTCACCCTGTACCAATAAATGTATAAATACTGTACTGGTAGCCCAGATTCAAGTGATCGATTGCACCCTCTAATCCTAAGGTCCAACTCCACTTAGCAAATGGGTAGTGGTATGAGGGCGGTCCTGCTGGTTTCGCCAGGAGGGAGAACGCAGCTCGCCTGCCTGCGATATCGGCCAGACGGCGGAACCTCTCCCTATCCACCCCAACCTCTCCCTCTGCACCTCAAACTCTCCTTCTCCACCCCACAGCGCTTCAAACTTTCTCGACCGCTACTCTGCAATCCTCCGCCCGCACCTGCCGGCGCTGGGCAGCTGCGAGCAGTTAATGTGAGGTCCGGGCAGCGGTCGGCACGTCGGCTCCTGGGTTCAAACGTCTGCAACTGTTCAGCGCAACTCGCGCTCTGGAACTCTGCTAGGCGGAGGTGGTAGCCAGTCACACGAAAAGAAAAACTCCCTTGTGTCTCAGGAGACTCCCGTACAGGGCATGTCATGTAGAAAGCAAGAACTTCTTTTCTTTTTCTACAGCAAAGTTAGTAGCGTTGCGTCTGGAACAAGGCGTTGGCAGTAAGGCTCAATCTCGTTCGTCTCCACCGGCTGAAAATTCTTGTTGTAGTCTTTAATATTATTGGGATTTCCGTCGTATGAAAGCTGTGAGTACCCTTGGAAATGCATTCAAATAGCTGTATATTAAATGATCAACTTATAAGACCTATTCTTTGAAAGACATTTGTTTTATATAATTTACGTAACTGTAAAGATGCGCATCTAGCGCGGACGCTAATACATCAATTGCGCAGTCAAAGAAACATTTTAACAGAAGCTGAACTGAGCGTTCCGCTTCGATCTAAATGAAAGATGACAGTAAAAACCTATCTAGATCTTCGGATTTTATCGTACTTCTGCATGTAATGTGAAAGTGTAAAAAAGGTCGTTTCTTAAGCCATAAAAAGTGAGCGGTCTTACCAGCGAAAAGACAACATTATTATATTAACAGAAACTTCCGTCGGTTCTTGGTAGAACAACATTATAATAATAAATGAAAAGCACCAGTTTGCTTTTGTTCTACAATATTGTAGAACAAAAGCAAACTGGTGCTTTTCATTTATTATTACAATATTATTAATTAATAAAATTGCAGTAATTTATGTTCGATACTGTAAACCGGCAAATTTTTGTTATGGAGGTATTGAACGGTACAAGAATTGTCTCGAAGGAAAAAGGAAAGTAATGACTGTAATTTGTGACAAAAACGTGAATCAAGAAGCTAGCACAGGACAGGCTGAAATCTGATCACACCATACAGTTAGAAAATTGCTTATGTAAGTTATACTGTTTATAAATCAGCCCTAATTGCTTGTGAGAATTATTTGAATATATTTAGTGTTTATCAGATTTCTTATTCTACTCTTTTCCTTTTGCACGTGGCCGACAACAACAAGCCGCGCACATACGCATACGTATTCCCATCTCGCCCCCCCCCCCCCCCCCGGCCAACAGAGCAGTTTTAATGTCCTAACGCAAACCGTTCACAAATTACGATCATTTTATTTTATGTACACTACTGGCCATTAAATTTGCTACGCAACGATGAAATGCAGATGATAAACGGGTATTCATTGGACAAATATATTAAACTAGAAATGACTTGTGATTACATTTTCACGCAATTTGGGTGCATAGATCCCGAGAAATCAGTACGGCCTTGATACGCCTGGGCATTGAGTCAAACAGAGCTTAGATGGCGTGTACAGGTACAGATGCCCATGCAGCGTCAACACGTTACCACAGTTCATCAAGAGTAGTGATTGGTGTATTGTGACGAGCCAGTTGCTCGGCCACCATTGACCAGACGTTTTCAATTGGTGAGAGATCTGGAGAATGTGCTGGCCAGGGCAGCAGTCGAACATTTTCTGTATCCAGAAAGGCCCGTACAGGACCTGCGACATGCGGTCGTGCATTAGTCTGCTGAAATGTAGGGTTTCGCAGGGATCAGATGAAGGATAGAGCCACGGGTCGTAACACATCTGAAATGTAACGTCCACTGCTTGAAGTGCCGTCAATGCGAACAAGAGGCGACCGATATGTGTAACCAATGGCACCCCATACCATCACGCCGGGTGATACGCCAGTATGGCAATGACGAATACACGCTTTCAACGTGCGTTCAGCGCGATTCTCGCCAAACACGGATGCGACCATCATGATGCTGTAAACAGAACCTGGATTCATCCGAAAAAATGACGTTTTGCAATTCGTGCACCCAGGTTCGTCGTTGAGTACACCATCGCAGGCGTCAAGGGTAACCGCAGCCATGGTCCCCGAGCTGATAGTCCATGCTGCTGGAAACGTCGTCGAACTGTTCGTACAGATGGTTGTTGTTTGCAAACGTCCCCATCTGTTTACTCAGGGATCTTTTCCTTTATTTTTTTTATTTCCATGTCATATTATTTTTACAAATGTCAAACAGCCTTTACTACAGCAGAGAATACTGCGGCATCCTGGTCGTAGACAAAAGGCCGCTCCTTGTCCTCTATACAACTCATAGCTGCCCCATGTATTAATGATTTCATTTGCAAATGCAATTTTTGTTGTTGTTTATTGTTAAATGTCCCTTAGATAATTATAAAATTCATACTGGTTACCTAAAGAAATTCGGGTTGTTCTTTTCCGAATAATAGGAACCTTTGCGTAATCAAAAAACTAACCTCCTTCTGACAACGATCAGGAGCCGACCAGAAGACGGACGTCTTCGACCGCTTTCGTGTTTCCTGTGGCAAAGCTGTGCCAAACTGGGAACACGACATTCTAGTATGAAACACAATATATACATAATTAGCAGATTAAAACTGAAAAAAAATTGAAATATATTTATTTTTTTTCTTTTATCATAGTAGAAATTCCATGTCAGAATGAGAGTCTCTATTCCAAACTCCGCCCCCAGATGCGAGACGAGGAGAGTAATTCGATTTCTTCGTGCAAACTAAAACACGCCGTTCCAGGTTTTTACAGAAATTAAAACTGTTTATAGTCCGATCCACAAATTATGGCGCATCTCGAGGCACAGACGGGGATTGCATTGCTGACGACTGCAAACGACAGTTGCGGTACGCGCATGCGCGTGCTTTCCTCTTGGAGGTAGCGAGTATCCTGCAAATTATATGTCTCGCTTGCTTCAGCAGAATTTGTCACTTACCACCGCTATCAACGACGACAACTTGCAATACATGCAATAGAAATTCACTGAACAATTCGTTACGATCACGTTTAATGCTCGCATTAGCTCCGGCATTATCAGTAGAGTGGTCACAATGCTGCTGAACGCTTATTGGCTTTCAGAGAATGCGTGACGTAGGTGCGGAGAAGAAGCTTAAATTCGACTGCCATCGTTTGTGACTCCAACTATAGTGCGATCGTATGATCAATCGTACTAATTTGTGAAAGTGGCGTCATGGCTTCAAATGAGACAGAACAATCTGTTCATGATGAACAAACGTGTGGACGTCCCTCAATGCCGTGTGGGATTAGCCGAACGGCAGTCTGCCTTCGGCAGTGACACAGTGCGGACCGTGTTGCCAGCCGGCCGCGCTGTGGTGCGCGCGCCTGTTTGTTTACGCCGGAGCAGCTTCGCGTGTGCGGTGTTGTGAGTCTAGAACGAGATGGCACACTCGTACAGAAAAACGACTTTGAAGTTCAGTTTTGCGAACGACTATACACGACCAAAGGCACACGAGATTGAACGTTTCTTCAGAGAAGAGGTAAAAATCGATCCACAGGAAATCGTGGGAATCAATTTATCGCTCGTTTCAAGTGTCGTCTATGTCAAGCTTGTTGACGAGGCTGCTTGCGACAGACTTCTACAACGATCACCGAACGGGTATCGTTTCTGTCATGCCGACGGGAATGTTGGTGCGGTTACAGTCGATCACGCGGGAATGGGGATTCGCACTATACGCGTCTTCGAACTTCCGTTTGAGGCCCCGTCTGAACTTGTTACCGACGCCTTTCGACCATACGGTACAGTTCTATCCCATGTGGCCGAAAAATGGACGAGTTTTACCACGTATCCTGTTTTAAATGGGGTGAGACAAATACGGATAGAACTGCGCAAGCACGTCCCCTCTTATTTGTACATAGGAGGTTGTCGAGCGATTATAATCTATGATGGGCAACCTCGCACTTGCTCGGGGTGCGGGAAAGAAGGTCACGTCCGCTCGGAATGCCTTCAGCGACGTTTAGTGCAAACTCCACGGGATGACGTTCAGGGGCCCCAACAGACGACTGTCTTACCGTTGACCTTTGTGGAAGCCCTGAGAGGCGACGTGAGGGAGACTTCCGATGGGCACCAGCAACTGCCCCCTATAGAGAACATGGACACCAACGGACTGGGCCTCCGACCACCGGTTCCACCACAGCAGACACAGGACACCACAGAAGAGATGCAGCTGACGGCCGCTCCAGGCTCATCCGTGGTGGCTGCCAGTGCTTCCACCGAGAGCGTGATAGGCCAGGCCGACGGAGGATACGCAACCCAGACAGCCGACGCGGAAGCAAGGCAACGGAAACAGCGTTCGCCGAAGAGAAGAAAGAAGCGTCGACTGACTTCTGCTGACGATAGCCATAGTCCCGAGGGGACAGTGGACGACAACGACAGTATCGACCTGAGACCAGTGGATTCAACAGATACCGAGATGACGATGCAGGAACTACACAGCGATGATAACTTGAACTCTCCTTCTGGTGACCGGAAGACGGAAGTGGAGATGACAACTGTCCAAAATCAGAGCGATGACAACTTTACCTCCCATCCTTCGACCTGTTCCGGAAATATGCTGGGGGACTGGGCGCAAGAAATGGACCAACAGGAACAGGATGAAAATACGAACGCGACGATTGAGGATAGTCCTGGCCAAAGGCCGGGAGGGGTCGGGAAATGTTGACCAACTTAGTGTGTTGAGGAGCGCCGGGGGTGCAGATGGCCGCTTAATGACACCGCCCTACAACTGATGAACGCAAGCCAGGCGTACCGCATTGCCACGATAAACATTAATGGCATACGGACACCGCTTAAAATTCAAATGCTGAAAGATATGTTACGCGCTGCGGACGTGGACATTGTACTCCTACAAGAAGTGCGTTTCACATCGCCGCCAGAGTTATACGGTTACGAGGCACATTATTCAGTGCACGATGAAAGTGGATGCGGCGTAGCGATTCTCACCAGGGAAGGAATAGGAGTGGAGGACGTCAGGTCTCTCCCTTCGGCACGTGGCATAGCGATCACTGTCGACGGCGTTCGTTTCATCAATTTATACGCACCATCTGGCTCCACAAAACGAAGGGAAAGGGCGACTTTTTACACCGAAGAGATAGCACCGTTGTTCGCTGGACGCTTTGATACCTATATAGTCGGCGGCGACTTTAATTGTGTCGTCGACAAAAAGGACCAAGTACCTCATTATGTGCCATGCATGGAACTGCGTGCGTTGATTACCGAAATGGCGCTTCTGGATACCTGGGAACTGCAGCATGGCGACAGACCGGGTTATACGTTTGTCACGGGACACTCGGCGAGTAGACTTGATAGGGTGTATGTGACACGAGCACTACGGGCGGCGATACTGGATGCCGAAATCTGGCCAGCGGCTTTTACGGATCATATGGCGTACGTTTGTACGATTTCACTAACGCGTCAGAAGATATGGCGGAGTAAAGGTCACTGGAAAATGAATTGTGCACTTCTACGTGACACTGAATGTCACCGGTCGATAGAGGCGGCCTGGGAGACCTGCGTTCGCCGCCAACGAGCCTACACCTCGGTTCTCCAGTGGTGGATTAAATGCGCAAAACCAACGTTACGGAGAACGTTGATACGATACGGGCAGGACAAATCGCAGTGGAACCGCACGACAGCTGATTTTTATTTTACAGCCCTGAGGGAGCTGATGACCCAACAACCATCGCCGGAAAGGCACACGGCCATGCGCAGGATAAAAGCCAAGTTATTACAGCTGACGAGACTAAGAATGGAAGGTATAATGGTCCGGGCGAGATTGGCGGACACAGTTGCTGCCGAAACCCCCTCCATGCAACACGTGGTACGAGAACACCAACGACGACGCAGGACATTGATCAGGGAACTCATCTCTGAAACTGGCCAGCAAGTTGTGCATCAGCGTGATATTGCGCATGTGTTTACCGACTATTTCCGCCAGTTATATGGACCTGTACATGTGAACCACGAGACACTACACGATGTCATCTCGGAAATGCCAGATAGAGGACCACCACTGGATGCAGAGACTTTCATCACAGCGATAACAGAGGACGAGCTGACAGACGCAATTGCCAGGGGGGCACCGAACAAGTCCCCAGGACAGGACGGCTTCCCAATTGAATTTTACCGCGCCTTTGCATACCTCATGGGACGGACCTGGATTCAGATGTACAACGAACTCCTGTTACCGCAGACTGAGATACCTGTCGAATTCACGGAGGGTATCATCATCCCAATACCCAAACCACGCGGTGGCAGAAATCCAGGAGATTATAGACCACTCACTCTCTTGAACTGCGACTATAAGATTTTCGCGCGCATCCTTGGGGCTCGCCTGCGGTCTTCACTTTCTGATAGACTCCTCAGAGATCAAACTTGCCTCGGCGGTAAGAGTAACGTACATACGGCGCTCGGTGACTACCGAGATATCATCGCATTAGCAGCGGCATGCCGAGTGCGTGGGGCACTCGTCGCTATTGACTTCGATCATGCGTTCGACAGAGTGGATCATACCTTTTTGCATGCGGTGATGGGCAGATTGGGAATCCCGCAGGCCTTCATCCTAGTGATCATGCGACTGTTACACGGCGTACGATCAAGGGTCTCGGTGAATGGGCGGGGCACTGACTACATTGTTATTTCAAGGTCAGTTCGTCAAGGTTGCCCCCTTTCGATATTTTTGTATGCAATGGCTTTGGAACCCTGTCTATATGGTCTCCGAAGACGGTTGGAGGGAGTGCCGTTGCCACAACTGACCTTTCATTGCCGCGCTTATGCTGACGATGTGATGCTGGTGGCACGGACAGGCGAAGAAGTACGTACGGCGTTGGCATGGATACAGCGATATGGGATGGCGGCAGGAAGCGTGCTTAATCTACAAAAATCACGCTGCATGAACGTCGGTCGAGGATTACAACCGGGGGAGGAAGGCCCGCTTGGTTAAGACCATCAAATGCCTAGGTATTACGTTCCACACGGATGTGCAGCGGACAGCAGCGGATAACTACCGACGCATATTGAAGCTGATGCGGACAATGGTGCTGTTACAGAAATTAAGAGCGTTGGATATGATTCAGAGGGTGACCTATGTTAACGTATACCTAGCACCGAGACTCACTCACGTAGCGCATGTCCTGCCTTTAACGCGCACAATGGCATCACGGATACAAGCAACTTTTGGAACGTATGTGAGTGTGGGACACCTGTTTAAGATCCGATACACAACGCTTACGCTACCATCTGGAGAGGGTGGACTTGGTCTAGTGAACGTGTATGAAAAGGCACGGGCGTTATTCGTAAGTACGATTTTCCGACAGTGGCGCGGTCAATTTCGCAATATCTCGGGTGCGTTGGCCGATGTACTAGCGCCCACTTCAATGCTGCCCCCAGTCAATGTGGGCCATATTTCACCAAAGCTGTCACATTTCAAGTCTTTTTTTTTTTTTTTTGGAGCTTAGCTATGTCAGAGATTCTTTCCCAACAACACGACTACCGACGACGCGAGACGTATACCAACTCTTACTGCGCCGGTGCCCCAGGAATACCATGGAAAAGAAGTACCCAGACAAGAACTGGCGACAGATATGGCGCGTTATAAGGAACGTTTACCTCCCAACATCGGTACGCTCAACATGGTATGTGGTGATAAATAGGAAGTACGCAACGAATCAACGGCGGCACGCGATTCATTTGGCAGACACTCCACTATGTTTAGGCTGCGCAACGGTGGACACTGATGAACATCGTTTAGTATGTAGTGGGACGGCTCCAGTGTGGCACTTGGCACAACAGATATTGGCGTTCCTGTTACGCTCCGCCCCTCACACAATTTCATCAGACACACTTTTTTTCCCCCACGAATCTTATTTCCCGGTCCAAAAAACCAATGCGGTGACATGGGTGCGGGGAATGGTGGTGGGCTACGTATATAACGAATCGGAAAAGGACAAAATTGATTTTTGGCATTTTCTCCTGGATGGACACACGAAGCTGCAACAGCATACGAAATATAGGCAAAACTTCGCTAATTACTTGCGACTTACATTTACCGACCCGCCGGCCAGATGGGGTGTGACGGGTGAGAGATGAGATAGACGAAGAAGCCGAGATAGACATCGATCACACTTACTGACCCTTAGTTAATTTCGAGAAGACGACTCAGTCTTACACCAATGTCTTGAGAACGAGTCGATAGATGGCTCTCTTGCTTTATCGAACGTCGGGTCGTGAGCAGATGTCGCCCCCGACACGAATTTCATTTCATTGCTACAGGAGCATGTTTCTTTTGTATTTGTACTATCCGCAATGTCTTCATGTCTTTCATTTGGGCATTTTCAGTTTTATTCATTTCGTTAATTAATTAATTTTCTCATTAGCCACTATTTGTCAACATTGGGACTTTGTAGACACTATTTATGCGATAGTACCACAAAATTATGTCAGCAAAGGTAGTAAGCCTGACATTCGATTAAAAAAAAAAAAAAAAAAAAACGGTCTGAGGCGCTACAGTCATGGACTGTGCGGCTGATCCCGGCGGAGGTTCGAGTCCTCCCTCGGGCTTGGGTGGGTGTGTTTGTCCTTAGGATAATTTAGGTTAAGTAGTGTGTAAGCTTAGGGACTGATGACCTTTGCAGTTAAGTCCCATAAGATTTCACACACATTTGAACATTATTTTAACGTTACTCAATCGAGAGCGATGAGATGGTGATCAAAATGGAAGAAATGATTTGCGGCAGCCGTTGATCGACGTTAGACGAGATGGACGCAATGTTTTCGGAAACTTTCAGGTATCTTCTGCCTAAAATAATCACTGACACACTTGGTTAAAAAAATGGTGTGGCGATTTTGTACCAAAAGTGCTCACAGATTAACACGAAGTCAAGGTAATCGCATGCTCGCGGGAATGTCTTTAGCGCTTCGAACTCGAAGGTGCACAGTTCCTTGACTGTGTTGTGAGTGGGTGTCGCACTGCACCCCTGAGAAGAAAATACAATGCCGTGTTGACATCCCTCCTCACAAAAAAGTTTCAAAACCATCGTTTCAGCCAGAAAAATGATGGCCTCTCTCTCCTGGCAGCGTAAAGATGAGACTGTCACTGCTGCGTGGTACCGTGAAAACCTAAAAGACAACGGAGAGTGATACGGTACAAAAGAAGGGAAATGTAAACGAAGGTAGAGTGCTTTACAAATGACAACGCACGTACCCAAAAACCCAACGCTGCAAAGCAGCTCTTGAATTCGGTTGCGACTTCATGAACAAACCCGCTCAGATTTTCATCTTTTCACCTCTTTGAAGTGGTTTAGGGATGCATAAAGGTTTTTTACCCACGCTGTGGTCAAGTCACCGCGAAAAGATGGGCCGAAGACGATGAGAAATTTTTTTTAAAGAAGATTTCAGAAATCTCGTACCTCAGCTCACGGAGTGCATTGACAGTGCAGGCGACTACTTCGTTAAGTAAGTCTTTCACATACATCTGCGAACTTGTAAATTTTTCATGAAAATATTGCTTCCTGATTTTTAAATAACAAAGGGCAACGAACAGTTTTTTTAAACCTTTTTTTACTTTGATAGCTGATCTTTATAGATTTTCATGTGCTGAATCCAAATCTAACCTTAGTTTTTTTGTATCATTCATACTTTTCGAGCAATATGTTTTTTATTATATAGTATAAAAACTCTATGCTATACGGTTGCAACGTGGAGTTTACGTGCAAACCGGTGACAGGTGAAATAATAACAAATACAGAGGACTTGCAAAATACAACTAATTTATTACTGATCAACAGTTTAACCCAAAGGGCACAGTATTTACCAAAAATTTTCTACAATGTCTCTTATTCACAAGTCAGAAAAATAGATTACACAGTACCTTTCTAATTGAATTACTTGCAAACAAGAACTTCTTATAACTTCAATACTAACTGTAAGCACTTCAATAATAAAAGGTAAAATCAGTTTCATTTAACAAAGGGCACTTGAATAATAAAAGTGAAATAAGTTTCTTTTAAATAGGTCACCTGGGCAAGCGAAATAGGACAATTCACATAATTTCCAATTTCCGCTACTCACCAAGTATTTCTCTTTAACATGTACATAGGTTCAACTCCCTCTGTACGTAAGGTATAATTCAGAACACTAGTCTCCTTCCTTTATGGTTTTGAAGGTAAACATATAAGCAGTATAGCAAACGGAACAGACACCTTGGCGTCCCAATGCAGAGGAAACTAAATTTAATGCAAGATCCCCACTCACTGCAACCCAAAGAACTCAGTGGCCGCCGTATCGGTTGCCATTTTCCCCGCGGCCAAAAGAACCTCCGTTCCCTCTGGTGCTGGTCGGCCAAGGCGTCGTACTCCGGACATCGATTTAGACGTGGACAAGGTGCCCGCTGGAGTGCTGCAACAGAAAAGCACAAACACACAGCCACAGCCAAAAGAAACAATGTCAGCAGCCCCAGAACATAGTAAGATAAAATTCTGCAAAGATAGATCACATCAAGACAAAGGCATATTAAAAATGGTTAAAAGAATTAACTGTAAACCTAAAATTTCAAAATATGTAAAATTGCCCCAGCACAAACAGACTAGTTTTAAAAGGGCAACGATAAGACAAAGCATAATATTATTACACCAGTACGTCGCAGTTCCAATACAATATTGACACTCATAAGAAAAGGTAGAAGCCTTTGATAACACAGGTAGGCACGAGTACAAAACTAGAAAGCTTGAATGTCTACTTCTTCAATAGACAGCTGCGTGGTACATAGTTCAACTCCACTAGCTAAAATGAATAACACATTGCTCAGCGTCCTGTGTAGAAGACCCTGGCCTAGTCATGCCTCAAGAACTTGCAATAACAGGCCCGCTTCCGCACTTCGAGCCACATCACCAGTCAAACCAGCTAACTCCACGCAAACACTAGTTTCACTCTCTGCGCAGCGACACGTACCGGCCGTTCCGAAGCCAAAACCCGGTCCTCCCACCAGCTCACCAGCACCACCACCGGCCAACGAGGCACAGATAAGCAACGCCAGAGAGAACCAATCGATCTGCGTGAATCGAACGGAGAAAGCGACTGGCGGCAGCGCCTCCCCACGTATCAACGGTAAATGGGGAAATCAATGAAATGCTTTGTTACAAAATAAGCATGGTTTTTATTTACCGTAAGCTACTTAAAACAGTGACATGTGTTAATAGAGATTTCAATTGTCAGCTGGAACTGGTTTGTATTTTCGTTCTCTTTTTCCTTTGAAGCTTCTTGTGTAGCTTTCTTTTACTGTTGGTCACTTCTCGGTGAAGTGACCAACGGTAGTCCACCACCATGTTGGTGTTCCAGCGGCCTTGGTAGTGTTTTTCCATCACTTTAATGTCCTGGTGAAAACGCTCTCCTTGTTCCTCACTAACATCTCCCATATTGTCCTGCAAGTAATCAAGGTGACTGTTCAAAAAGCGAAATTTCAGGCTTATTAAATATCGTAAAGTTTTAAACTTCTTTAGCAATGTAGCTATAATAGAAACATATTCTTGGTCTTTTTCATGTCCTAAGAACTTTTTAACGACTTGCTTGAATGATATCCATGCTTCTTTCTCATTTAACATTTTGGATTCAAAGTTAACATCAGACATCAATTTTCTAATGTCAGGTCCGACAAAGATGCCTTCTTTTATTTTAGCTTCTGAAAGGTGTGGAAACCTTTGGCAGAGATACTTAAAACATGGCCCATCTTTAGGCAAAGCGTTTACAAACTGTTTCATTATGCCTAACTTTATATGTAGAGGTGGCAGGAGCATGTTTTTTGGAACTATAAGGTTTTTTCATAGAATGTTCTTCTCACTAGGTTTTAAATACTCCCTCAAAGGCCAGTTCTTTCTGCACCAGTGTTGACCCCTAGTCCTACTGTCCCATTCGCACAAGAAACATGGAAATTTGGTAAAGCCACATTACTGACCAAGCAGCATGCATGTTACTTTTAGATTGCCACATATCATCGAACCATGAGCAGAATAGGCTATTTTATTTAGCGCTATTTCGAGGTTTTCACAGCTGTCTTTGATATGTACAGAATGTCCAACATGTATAGATGCATACATGTTACCATTGTGTAATAAAACAGGCTTTAAACTAGTTTTGGATGAATCAATAAACAGCCTGCAGTCTTCCTTTTTGTATTCAATACCAAACTCATTCATGAGACTGGGAATGTCTGAGCAGTACACTAAATCACCTTCTTGTTGAAAAAAACTTGGAAAATTGCTGCTCTATCTTTCTATACATGTATATTCTGGTTCCAACTGCCAATACTTTCTTTTCTTTTAATCTAGAGCAATGCAGCTTTTTCTTTCGTTAATCCCAGATCCTGAACCAAATCGTTAAGCTCGGTCTGAGTAAACAATTTGTGCTCTACACTTTGTGTATGACAATGGAATTCATCATCATCTGGTTCATGTAAATCAGATTGTACATCAGAAAATACTACTGTTGGAAGAGAATTTAAATCATGTGGTGGTTCAGGAACCGGCAAATATACACCATGCCCTTCTGATCAGATGGTGGACGGAGCTCGTAATAACTTTTTGCTTGGAAAGACACGGTCGTATAAACCGGAATCCGTCGCTGGTGGCCTCAAGCCTATTGAATATTCATCAAAGTCCCGGGTCCGTGGATAAATCACGAATCTGCCATTGTGTCCCACTCGTGGAAGGGACCCGTCTTTCCGGCAGATTTGAGGGATCCAACGGCTGGAGCCTGCACGTTAGCGGAGAATTATGGGTCTGAAATGGGTATGCTGCATCCGTCAAAAATGTCCGAGTATCTGTTCCGAAGTCCTGACCCAGCGCGGAAAACCGCTCTTTTGTGGCCAGCTGACATCGTGTTTCCAGGCAACTGGCAGTCAGCGTGCTTGCTTCTGAGAACTCGGTACGTTCTAGAAATACTGTAAAAATCTTTCTTTACCTATTGGCCTTTCGTACAAACTGTTTCAGGGTCTGTAGGAAAGCATTATGTAGACAACGTGCCATGCACAAAAATAAATACGAGCCTTATTTGATAGATGGCAAAAGTACTTAATTCAGAATTAATAATGATATTCAGAGACATTTCCAATTTCGATTCTAGAAGAGTTTTTCTCTTCAGCATGCCACTTATCATTTCATCGACTAGAAATATTTCAACGCCATAAGTTTAGAGAGTGCCTTTTTATAGTGTATCTAAAGTATTTGATTTTGCAAACAGGCAAAAAGCATCTTCTGGAAGAGTTGTAGTATACACTCCTGGAAATGGAAAAAAGAACACATTGACACCGGTGTGTCAGACCCACCATACTTGCTCCGGACACTGCGAGAGGGCTGTACAAGCAATGATCACACGCACGGCACAGCGGACACACCAGGAACCGCGGTGTTGGCCGTCGAATGGCGCTAGCTGCGCAGCATTTGTGCACCGCCGCCGTCAGTGTCAGCCAGTTTGCCGTGGCATACGGAGCTCCATCGCAGTCTTTAACACTGGTAGCATGCCGCGACAGCGTGGACGTGAACCGTATGTGCAGTTGACGGACTTTGAGCGAGGGCGTATAGTGGGCATGCGGGAGGCCGGGTGGACGTACCGCCGAATTGCTCAACACGTGGGGCGTGAGGTCTCCACAGTACATCGATGTTGTCGCCAGTGGTCGGCGGAAGGTGCACGTGCCCGTCGACCTGGGACCGGACCGCAGCGACGCACGGATGCACGCCAAGACCGTAGGATCCTACGCAGTGCCGTAGGGGACCGCACCGCCACTTCCCAGCAAATTAGGGACACTGTGGCTCCTGGGGTATCGGCGAGGACCATTCGCAACCGTCTCCATGAAGCTGGGATACGGTCCCGCACACCGTTAGGCCGTCTTCCGCTCACGCCCCAACATCGTGCATCCCGCCTCCAGTGGTGTCGCGACAGGCGTGAATGGAGGGACGAATGGAGACGTGTCGTCTTCAGCGATGAGAGTCGCTTCTGCCTTGGTGCCAATGATGGTCGTATGCGTGTTTGGCGCCGTGCAGGTGAGCGCCACAATCAGGACTGCATACGACCGAGGCACACAGGGCCAACACCCGGCATCATGGTGTGGGGAGCGATCTCCTACACTGGCCGTACACCACCGGTGATCGTCGAGGGGACACTGAATAGTGCACGGTACATCCAAACCGTCATCGAACCCATCGTTCTACCATTCCTAGACCGGCAAGGGAACTTGCTGTTCCAACAGGACAATGCACGTCCGCATGTATCCCGTGCCACCCAACGTGCTCTAGAAGGTGTAAGTCAACTACCCTGGCCAGCACGATCTCCGGATCTGTCCCCCATTGAGCATGTTTGGGACTGGATGAAGCGTCGTCTCACGCGGTCTGCACGTCCAGCACGAACGTTGGTCCAACTGAGGCGCCAGGTGGAAATGGCATGGCAAGCCGTTCCACAGGACTACATCCAGCATCTCTACGATCGTCTCCATGGGAGAATAGCAGCCTGCATTGCTGCGAAAGGTGGATATACACTGTACTAGTGCCGACATTGTGCATGCTCTGTTGCCTGTGTCTATGTGCCTGTGGTTCTGTCAGTGTGATCATGTGATGTATCTGACCCCAGGAATGTGTCAATAAAGTTTCCCCTTCCTGGGACAATGAATTCACGGTGTTCTTATTTCAATTTCCAGGAGTGTATAAACGGTGATTTTTCCACCTTGTATAAACTCAAGGAATTGATTGATGAGAGGATCCAGAACAAAAAGGTCTAATGATCCTATATCCAGAAATGCATGATTTCCATGCATTTATTCAATGATACTTTGTTACAGAGACTGCAGTCTAATATGTGCAGTACCATACAGCCACAGTTACAATATGCATAATCTCCTCCTAGAAGATGGTTCTGCTCCGCATACGTCATGCCCTAGCACCTTTCCTGCCATAGTAATTGGTAGTATTGGGACAACCTGAATGTCACCCCACGTTGCACTGTTGCCAAATTTATTCAAGATGGTGAATCCAAGATGGTGGTGATAGATGTGGCAGCATCGCAATGATTTAACCCCTCCACTCCGCTGCCAGCTCCTCCACTCCTCAATAAAATAGTGGCAAGTTCAAATTTGGGTGGGGAAAAGGTCACTTGCATTACCTGCACTAATCTAAGAAAATGGCTGGAAAAAAGATCACTTGGGCTACATCCAACCACCAACTCTTCCTTGGAACTGGCGGGAAAAGAGCCTGTGTTGGGCCGCTCGAAAGGATGGACTTTAGTCTTTGTTTAGCATGCAGTCTTTGTTTAAAGAACTTCAATCTCTATTTTGCATGCAGCGTTTACTTAAAGAGTTTTCATTATCATAAGCAGTAGCTCCATCCAGTGTGTTCGCGAGGTCTGGAGTCCAACTAACCTAGTACTCAATAGTGTCACCACAGGGTGCTGTCGTCCCGTGGCGGTCTGGGGACAAATGGCAGGAAAAGGACTCAGTCTGTGTCCAGCTTCTGGAGGGAGGTTGGAGTGTACTTTATCTTGGAACGATTTATTTACTGACGGATTTCACATAGATTATTACACTGAAAAAAACATTTGCCCTGGTGTGATTCGGGTCACAGTAAATAGCCTACAGACCAGAAAACTACTGGTAAATCACCGAAATAATGCCGTATACTGATGTAAACTGTCAAAATAAAAAAAAAATTATAACGGTCTGTTAACAAGCTCACTAATTGTAAAGTTTCGAAATAATGCATTACACTCCCTAATGAGCTGGAGACTACTCGTAGCTCACCGAAATAATGCATGTAAAATGCACTGCAGACATGCTCACTAATTGTAAACTGTCAAAATGATGCATTTCACAGGCCGCAGACCCGCAAACTACTCGTAAATCACGGAAATAATGCATTTCATAGTCTAGACACGCAAACAACTCGTAAATTGCCAAAATAAAGCTTGTAAAACGCTATGCAAACATGCTCACAAATTATAAATTGTCGAAATAATGCATTTTACAGTCCACTGTCATGTTCACAGAATAATGCAACAGACATGTTCATTACACGTAAAATTGGCAAATATAACAGTCTGCCAACACGCTCACAACGCTTAAACAGCTGAAAATAACGCAGTGCACAAACACTCATTGCATGTAAAAACCGCTTACAAACTATCGTTAAGAAATTCAACCACAAAGTATCAGATGTCCAACGTGGACACATGCTGACGCCGCTGACCCTGCACATGCGCTTTGCAGAGCCATCTGGATGAGAGCCACTACCTGAGAGACTAATGCTGGGGTGCAAGACACCGCTCTCATGCCACTTCTGCCTACAGGCAGCAGGTGAAAGTCGCATCTATTTTATGGTATACAGTTATAGTTCTTCGAGTGTTATACTGGCGTCTCACGTCTATGTAAATAACAGCAATGTCTCCCTCTGGATGTGGTATGGAAATCGTTTGCAGTGCTACCCTGAATAGCACAGGATGCATTGTTCACAGTGATCCTAATGCAACATGCGAGATGGGTCTAGCCATGCACGTGTTTACTGGTGCTGAATCATACCTTTCAGAGCTGCTGGTCCAGCGCCATGTGAGAGACATGTGCATAGCGGCTCACCTGCATAGGCCCAGATAAAAGGCTGTCAGTGTTATACTGATATCACATGTCTGTGTAAAGAAGAGCCAAGTTTACCTCTCAGAAATCGTAAAGTGTCATAGAAAAAGGGAACGGTCGCTTTTGTTGTTGTAAGAGCTTTTGAGATGTCTCAGCTTGTCTGCATGGAAATTCTCGCCCTACCAGGACCTGTTTAAGAAAATAGCTCAGAACAACACCAAATGCATTCTTCCTGATGGTCCTATGACGCATCACATGCTACCCTTCCTGGAAATCGTGACGTCCTGCTTTCAACATACATCTCAGAAACAGTAAACGTTGTCACTGCTAAAAGGCTTCATCATGTATGTGCATGCTGTACAATTAAATATTGTTATTAGGATCTCAGCTGAACATCATTTGACAATGAGCCAAGTATCGGAGATACCCCCTGTTGACAGCTATGGCTATGGAAATAGAAGCATCTGTACCATTCTTGACATATTTTCCTGTTTGTGGCTATCACAGTATTCCATGTCAAATCCATACCTTCCCTTACAACAGGACATAGTGATGAATTCTTCTTGGGTTATCAGCTGAGTGGTGGCGTCAATGCCACCACTCGTCTGACACACACACACACACACACACACACACCTACACGTAATATGCCTGATGCTCAAGGCGAACCTATCATGCATCCCCTACTTCTAAGTATAATACTTTGTCAATAAGTGATTGCTGGCGATACAAAAAAAAAAATACTGAGTGAAAATCAATGGTGGTTGGACGTGTCTGATAAGTTTTTCTTTCGAGTAGTACCACAGTGTCTTAAAAAGAGAGACATAATAAGTGATTCAACTAAGGAATGTGGTATGAAGTAGGTATTTGCGGCTCCCCCATGTCGCTGCTAGATATTCCTTCAGTATTTCTAACGCATTCTATCTTGATGCCATGTCAGAGGTTCTACGATATATCCACTGGGTTATGGGCGATGGTTGATTGAGAATGACCACAAACAGCAGATGGTGTGCTGATTGAGGGCGTAAGAAATGTACACAGGCTTTTCAGATCGTTAGTGCTACGCTTTCTGGTAGAAATGCTGTCTGAGCTGAATCAAGTCTTTCCATTCAAGCACATACCTGAATTGTATTCTATGGAGAAGTCTCTTGATGACTGCAGCCACTGGTGAATCATATTTTTGGGGCTCTCATATCATGATGTGAGTCATTTGTCTCTAACCTATTTGCTACAGTAAAGTTCAAAGTGGATTTAGGTAGTCCATATGCATCTTGAAACTGCCCCTCAGACTCTGCACAAGCAGCTTTGAGCATGTGATCGTTCCAATTCAAGGCAGAACTGAGTAGAAGTTGGAGAAAGATCTATCTATCACGTTCTGCAGTTTGGGTGGAAACAGGCTAAGCTGAGTTAGTGCGACAGGACTTTGTTTTGACCATTCGATGAAAATGGGAACGTGCTGTTGTATCTCCACCATCGGTTACCAATGTGTAAGGTCAGGGCCAAACGAAGCCGTCTTGTGGAACACGAGGTAGTATAAAACACAGTACAGGAACGAGGATTGTGCTACTGCAGTCTGAAGAAGATTTGCGTCCCTGAGGGCCCTTTCATGTCTATCACCCCAAAATGATATCATCATAAGTCTGTACCATCCAACAAAGAAAAATTACGAACTAGTAAAGCTCCACTACCTTCATCGATAGAGAACTCTATAAGACATTTACTGCATCTGTCTCCTCCATGTATCGAAAACAAATACCATCTGTGTGCTGGTATCAAGCACATGTAACCATCCTATTAGATATACAGGTATTTTGATCCATTGCTTAGACCAGTATAAACCAGCATCACCTCTACTGTAGGAGGATGGCCATATCCCACAAACTATACTATAAGTCACAACAGATCCTCCCTGTGACCCTGTGTCGTTGTTTTTTCTGCTGTAACACGCTTTGTACACTGCCACAGATTTTGTCTTTTCCGCCACAACTTCGAGGTCTGTGTCAGTTTCTAAACCGACATTAACACTTTCTGATCTGTTGCCTCTCACAGGAACCTAAATGTCGCACAGTGCAAAGCATGTTGTTGCTGCTGCTACCATACCAAAGACACACACACACACACACACACACACACACACACACACACACACACACACACACAGACACACACTGGATGATATTAAACAAAGGACAGTCACAACATATGGAAACTGGAAGAGTTTTGCGGTGTTGTGGAGCGTTTCCAAATTGATGCCAGAAGGTGACTGACAACCTCTACATTTAAACTCATCTGTTACTGTGATGCGATAGCTGATGACTCTGTGTTCTGTTTCGATTGATTCCTCATACTGCAGTCATGTACATGATCACTGTGTCGGTGCTAGCCACACCCAGAAAGTGTTACCCCTTCATCAAGTCTCTTTCTCCATCTCAAACAAGCGACATCAGTCAATCATTATGTGGCAATCAACAGTGTACCAGTGGACAGGTGGGATGGAAAAGATACTGTCTATGTACTATAACAAGAAGCATCACAATTCATACTGTGAACAATTTTAGCAATTTTGCAGTAATTGTAACACTGACCAATGATGCGACAGCGTTCTTCCTAATTTCAGTATCGTTGGTAAACCACCAACCCTCTCCTTTGCGAGTACCATTGCGAATGTACATTCTTTGTTATTCTCGAACATATACGTCATCAAAATGTACAAGAGAGTGGTCTACGCATACATACAGGAAACAGAACAAGTGCACTAAAACTGTTGAGTATGTGCGTGGAGGCGAGTGGATGCAATCAAGTACAGTGCTATACCATACCTCCCGATCAGTGCATTTGCGCTAGGTGTTGGCAGCTGCACTACTTTTACAAGCAATTTTAGAACACCGAACGAGAAGTGATGTCATGGTCCCATGGGTAGAAGTGAAAGAAAATCGATATGATAACGAAAGATGACGGAAAATATGTATAAATTGAGGGAAAATACACCGAAATGCGGGGAAACTGAGTAAGTTCTTGGGTGTCGTCTGGTTGGCGCAGAACAGTTCTTGTACCTGGGAAAAATATGTGACAGCAAGACGAATCCGGGAAAACGTCGGCATGGGGGCAAAGGGAACCAGGGAAACAGTCACGTTCTATTCCATCGAGGCAGCATTCTACTGTATGTCTATTGAAATAACAGTGATACACGCGAGTTGACTACTGTATTTGACGCTTTCCAGGAAAACGGTGGACCATATTCTTCTAAACTTACATGCATCTACCTTAAAGGATAACAGAGAGTGGATGGAGTGATCGGTTAAGATGGAGATGTAACGAGGTAGTGTTTAATGGCAGTCTCGTGATGCATGCTAGAGAGAGTGTTGCTGCAGGTCATTTGAGCATTTTTTTCTGCTGCTTTGTCAGGATGCATCAGTCGTGAGACGTAGCCAGCGTTCGACTACCATAGAACCACAACTGTGTGTGATTTACGACATTGTCGCGATGCTTAACTGCAAACCTCTCGGTCATCAAGGGCTTCCATCTCATGTGTGATGAAACGTGACTATCCTGTTTCGACTCACTCCTCTAAACGAACGACGATTTATGCGATGTACTCCATTCCTCTGTCGCATCGTTTGTACAAAATCGAGAGTTCAGTTTCATAACTAAGATGATTCTAAGTTAGCGATAGCTTTTTGTGAGGCACTGCAATCCACATGTACACATCTGCTTGACAGATGGCCTATTTACAGTGTTAGTGTTGGCATGACGTGTAATTTGACATGCCAGACGCCGCTGCTATGCGTTTATCTGTTTCCTTGTAAGAGGTATTTTCTGTTACTAACGATCTTTTTATATAAATGGTTCAAATGGCTCTGAGCACTATGGGACTCAACTGCTGTGGTCATCAGTCCCATAGAACTTAGAACTACTTAAACCTAACTAACCTAAGGACATCACACACATCCATGCCCGAGGCAGGATTCAAATGGTTCAAATGGCTCTGAGCACTATGGGTCTCAACATCTTAGGTCATAAGTCCCCTAGAACTTAGAACTACTTAAACCTAACTAACCTAAGGACATCACACACATCCATGCCCGAGGCAGGATTCGAACCTGCGACCGTAGCAGTCCCGCGGTTCCGGACTGCAGCGCCACAACCGCTAGACCACCGCGGCCGGCGGCAGGATTCGAATCTGCGACCGTAGCAGCAGCGCGGCTCCGGACTGGAGCGCCTGGAACCGCACGGCCACTCCGGCCGGCCTTTTTATATAGGACTGAGGCGGGCATAGTATAATTTCTGAACCATGATCGGATGTGGACAGTGGACGCTATACATCTCAGGAAAACTGTGTTGTGCATGTATCACACAGAGCCGATGATTTAAGGTAGAAGTTTTTTCATTTTACGGTTTGTTACCATTGTTTATCGTAGAGAAACCTGCAAAAATGATGTATCTCACGCGCTGGAAATATAAACAGCGCTGCATTCCACACTGCTAATAGGCCAGAAACTGAAGCGAACTAACATTATAACCTGTTTTAAGTGCAGAATTGTGTAGCGTTAGAAGTGTGTCTGTTTACGTTGTCTCTTACCAATACCCTCCTGATACTGACCCCAGACACTGGAATAATAGAATTGATAGCATAGATGATTTACGTAAAATGTTTCGAATTCCGTCCGTCTGGAGCTCCAACATGCATAAAAGACGCCAGTTTCTTGTTCTTCCTAACCGTCTGCTGTTACATCACAACACTTTCAAATCTACTACTATATACCGAAAAGCGGTGCTAACCAACTCGACATGCGCGCATCTGGAGAAATCTTGTGAACTTGAGTGGATGCGGACTCGGCAAGCTCTCTTCATTCATGAGACACGGAATGTACTGGTCTACCCCTAGTCAGCTGCAGATTACATCAGTAACGGTGATGCGGGGCAGGTTGTTCAAAGACAGTGCGAGAGGATCTTTCAGTCTCTAACTTCATCCAAAGAGTGCAAAAATGTCCGTGACTGCCAACTAAATAGCAACAGATCGCAAATTGTGCACGGTGCTCGCAGTGTCAGAAATATGTAGATCGCTGTCCGCTGTACTTTGATGATGTATGTGTTCGAGAATTAACAATGAACGGACGTACTGCACAGTCACCTACCTACATTCGCAATGGTACTCGCAAAGGAGAGGGTGGGTGTTTTACCAACGATACTGAAATTTGGAAGCATGCTGTCGCATCATTGGTCAGTGTTAAAATTACTATAAAATTGCTAAAATTGTTCACACTATCAACTGTGATGCTTATTATTACAGTACATCGATGGCGTCACTTCCATTCCATCTGCCCACTGGTACACTGTTGATTCCCACATTATGATTGACTGACGTCACTTGTTTGAGATGGAGAGACGTGGTGGAAGGATAACACTTTCTGGGTGTGGCTAGCACCGAAACAGTGATCAAGCACATGACTGCAGTGTGAGGAATCAGTCGAAACAGAACACAGCGTCATCTGCTATCCCATCACTGTAACAGATGAGTTTAAATGTGGAGGTCATCACTCACCTTCTGGCATCAATTTGGAAACGCTGCACAACACCGCAAAACTCTTCCAGTTACCATATGTTGCGACTGTCCTTTAATATCATCCAGTGTGTGTGTGTGTGTGTGTGTGTGTGTATGTGTGTGTGCGTGTGTGTGTGTGTATGTGTGTGTGTCTTTGGTACTGTAGCAGAAGCAGAAACATGATTTGCACTGTGCGACATTTAGCTTTCTGTGAGAGGCAACAGATCAGAACGTATTAATGTCAGTTTAGAAACTGATACAGACCTCGAAGTTGTGGCGGAAAAGACAAAATATATGGCAGTGTACAAAGCACGTTACAGCAAAAAAACAATGTTTCAAACAACGACACAGGGTCCCAGGGAGGGTCTCTTGCGACTTATTGTACAGTTGAGAATTATATTAATACCTTCAGCCGCTGACGGGCGTTCATATATATCAATGGGGACCGGTGGAAATGTGTTCTGCGACCGGAACTCGAACCCGGGATGTGCTGCTTACATGGCAGACGCTCTGTCCATCTGCGCCACCGAGAGCACAGCGGATAGTGCAACTGCACAGATTATCTCGCTCACGCCTCCCGCGACACCCACATTCTCACCTTGTATGTCCCATAAGACCCTACCACAAATTTCCAATTTCCATAAGGCCACTTCGATTAATCGCCATTTCAAAAAGGCGATCCAAGAGATTACCCCTTACCATGGCACCAAATTGTAACAATCAAATACAGAATCGTACAACTGCTAATAATAAATATTGAAGGTAAATGGGAAACTGGGCAACTTGGGGACTTAGACAGTGACAGAATATAATCTACAATAAGAAACTCAAAATTACAATAATATTAAAATACACAAAAAGAAAAAAAGGAAGAACAACACGATACAATAGTTGGATCCAAGAACGAAAATTACGACTCTATTCAGTACAAATATTATCGGAAACATGATTTGACCAATACAACACTTACAAAATAGAAAACTGTAATGGAATAAAAATCAAACCAATACAGGTAGCCACAAATCACGACAGTTGCCGAAATGCGCTAACGAATTAATTACTTGTTGTACATTATCCGATCGAAGGTATCCGGACACCTATAAGAACTTAACTCCGCCCGAACAGGCCATGAAGGCCCAACGGTACCGACCGGCCGCCGTGTCACCCTCAGCAAACAGGCGTCACTGGATGCAGATGTGGATGGGCATGTGGTCAGCATATCGCTCTGCCGGCCCTACGTTAGTTTACGAGACCGGAGCCGCTACTTTTCAATCATGTAACTCCTCAGTTTGCCTCACAAGGGCTGAGTGCACCGCGCTTCCCAAACAGCGCTTGGCAGACTGGATGGTCACCTATCCAAGTGCTAGCCCAGCCCGACAGCGCTTAACTACGGTGATTTGACCGGAACCGGTGTTATAACTGAGGCAAAGCCGTTGGCTCTAGACACCTATTAGTGTACATTACTAGCGGGTATGTCCACCCTTCGCCTTTGTGGCAGCTTCAGAATACCTTTAGTGAGGTATGTGAATGCCTCTGGCGGAATGGCACCCCTTCTGCTTCAAGAGGCACAAGAGAAGGTAATGATGTTCTACACTGAGATCTGGACGACGTCGACCTTCTGATGCATCCCATAGGTGTTCCACTGGATCCAGGTAGAGACTTTGGGCAGGTCGGTTAATTTCACGAATACGAGGGTTGTCCACAAAGTAAGTTCCGTTTCTATTTCTATCCGCGGCAGCGCTACGATCGCAGTTCTAACAAGGGAACCTCCCCATCGCACCCCCCCCCCCCCCAGATTTAGTTATAAGTTGGCACAGTGGATAGGCCTTGAAAAACTGAACACAGATCAATCGAGAAAACAGGAAGAAGTTGTGTGGAACTATGAAAAAAATTAGTAAAATATACAAACTGAGTAGTCCATGCGAAGATAGGCAACATCAAGGACAATGGGACTCTAGGAGCGCCGTGGTCCCGTGGTTAGCGAGAGCAGCTACGGAACGAGAGGTCCTAGGTTCAAGTCTTCCCTCGAGTGAAGAGTTTAATTTTTTATTTTCAACTTATGTGACAAACTCTTATGTTTTCATCACTTTTTTGGTTCAAATGGCTCTGAGCACTATGGGACTCAACTGCTGTGGTCATCAGTCCCCTAGAACTTAGAACTACTTAAACCTAACTAACCTAAGGACATCACACACACCCATGCCCGAGGCAGGATTCGAACCTGCGACCGTAGCAGCAGCGCGGCTCCAGACTGGAGCGCCTAGGACCGCACGACTACCGCGGCCGGCTCACTTTTTTGGGAGTGATTATCACATCCACAAGAAAACCTAAATCGGGCAAGGTAGAAGAATCTTTTTACCCATTCGCCAAGTGTACAAGTTAGGTGGGTCGACAACGTATTTCTGTCATGTGACGCACATGCCGTCACCAGTGTCGTATAGAATATATCAGATGTGTTTTCCTGTGGAGGAATCGGTTGACCTGTGACCTTGCGATCAAATGTTTTCGGTTCCCATTGGAGAGGCACGTCCTTTCGTCTACTAATCGCACGGTTTTGCGGTGCGGTCGCTAAACACCGACACTAAACTTATTACAGAGAACAGAGACGTCAATGAACTAACGGACAGATCATAACTTTGCGAAAATAAAGAATGTAAAATTTTCAGTCGAGGGAAGACTTGAACCAAGGACCTCTCGTTCCGCAGCTACTCACGCTAACCACGGGACCACGGAGCACCTTAGCTCAAATTTTCCTTGATGTTGCCTGTCTTCGCGTGGACTACTCAGTTTGTATATTTTACTAATTTTTTTCATAGTTCCTCACAACTTCTTCCTGTTTTCTCGACTGATCTGTGTTCAGTTTTTCAAGGCTTATCCACTGTGCCAACTTATAACTAAATCTGAGGGGGGTGCGATGGGGTGGTTCCCTTGTAAGCATGCGCGGCAACTACTCTGGCTCAAAGAGAAGACATGCACGCCATTTTCAGACTGATGCTGCCGACGTGTGCTTTGAAGTGCTTCTTTATAAAGTCAGTCGAAATTGAAAATGCCGCCGCATGTGAAATAAGATCTGTGATTCGTCATCTAAGTGCAAAGAAAATAAACCAGAGGAAATTCATCGGCAAATCTGCGAGGTTTACGGACAAATGTGTGATTCAATGGTTAGCAGATGGGTCAGGGTGTTCAATGAAGGATGTGATCAAGTGCGCGATGAAGAACGAAGTGGACGCCCGTCAGTGGTAACTGATGAACTGGTTCACACAATTGAAGATAAGATTAAGCGCAATCGTAAATTTACACTTTGTGCCCTTGCTATGGAAGTTCCGCAAATTTCACGATCACTAATTCATGAAATTGTTACTGAAAAACTGAAAATTCGAAAGCTTTGCTCACATTTGGTACCCAAAATTCTTACTGAACAACACACACAAAAAAAAAGGATGGGCAGTGCACTTCCGTTTTTGACACGCTATAATGAAGAAGGCGATGATTTTATTTCATAGTCACGGGGGATGAAACTTGAGTATCGTACGACACCCTTGAAACAAAACGTTAATCAGTGGAATGGAGGCACACTTCATCCCCAACGAAGGTTAAGCCTAAGCAAATCTTGACACTTCGAAAAGTTAAGTGCGTTGTTTTTGGGGACAGAAAATGGAATTTTGCTCATTGATTACTTACCACGAGGACGAACAATCAATGCACGTGGTTACTGCGAAACCATTAAGAAATTGCGCCGTGCAATACAGAACAAGCGCCGAGTATTACTGTCAAAAGGTGTTGTTTCTTTCCACGATAATGCCCGACCTCAGACGGCGAATTTGACCAAACGACTCTTACGGGAATTTCACTGGGACGAGTTTGATCATCCTCCGTACAGCCCGGACCTCGCTCCTAGCCAGTTTAATCTCTTCTTACACCTAAAACCTGTCCTTGGAGGTCAACACTTCAACGATGGTGACGAGCTGAAAGAACATGTTACCACATGGTTGAATACACAGGCAGCAAACTTGTATAAAGAAGGCATACAAAAACTTGTGCCACGCTATGAAAAATGCCTACAAAATTTCGGAAGCTATGTAGAAAAGTTGTTTAACAGTTGTAGATTTTTGTACAATGAATATTTTTTGTGCATCTGTACACGTTTGATTTATATAACCAAACGGAACTTACTTTGTGGAGATATCTCGTATTATTGTTCACAATTGCATTGTAATGTCGACACAATCATCGTCTCCGTCCTGCTCTTCTACGATACGCAGTAGACATTGCTTAAAATGTGTTAATAGCTTTCCGCGTTCTCCTTGTAAGAGCAATAAACGGATGACACGTTAACGGTGAAGAATACGCCCATACCGAAACACCACCTTCCCTGTCTTTCATCGTCAGAAGTCCACATCATCACAGGTAACGATCTAGAGGCATTCTCCAAACCCAAACACTTACATCAAATTGCCACAAGGCACAGCGTGATTCATCAGTCCAAATCAGTCGCTTCCAGTTATGAACTTTCCAGTGCCGCCTCTCTTTACACCATCTCAACCATCGCTTAGCAATGACTACAGAAATGTGTTCCTTATCAGAAGCTGTTCAACCGTTTTCGACCATTCTTTTTAACCCCCTGCGCACAGTCATTGTGCTGGTTTGGTTGCTGGCAGGCACTTAGAAACCCACGTGTGATTGCTTCCTCTCATTTCATGTGAATTTTTAGAAGCACCCTCCGCAAGGCTCCAAGGTCCCCGTCCATCATATATGATGTCTGCCTGATGTTGATTTGCCTATGCTTGATCCTTCGTAATTTCGCTTTAAAAGCGCATCACAGGCAGTCGGCTTGTACATCTTTAGAAGGAGTGAGATTTCGCTGACGGATTTGTTACACAGGTGAGACACAGTGACTAATCCACGATCTAAGCCACTGAGCTCTCTTGACCGATCCATTCTGCTGTCTCTGCTTCACTGCTGACAACACGACACTCAGCGCTAGCGTTTATACTGGCACTCCGCCTATCGTGACGTCTCGTGGTCAATTATGCATTACATAGGGGTAATCTGCATACTTTTGAGAACATAGTGTACATAGCTCAACTCATAAGGCTGATAACAATACAGGAAACCAAAAAACCGCGACATTCAATGAAACACGGTCTCGAAATAAAGTAAAGAATTTATACGCAAACTGAATAACGATCTCTCGAAGCAAGTTCCACACAGCGAAATAGTTTCATATTTGAAAGAAAAAGGAAATCGTAAATTATTCCAAGTTCATACATATTTTAACACTCCATATTACTAAAGGCCCTGCACCCCGATTTTCTCACTAACTTTCTCTCCAAAATTCCTCACGAAGGTTCGGTTTATTTAAGTTCGTATCGTAATTTTTTGTTTTCATGGTTTTGATTTGGTCCCAAAGCCTCCTTAACGTCAGCCACCACTACACCCTGGCCCAGATGACCCCAACCTCCCAGTCATTCTCCCGCCCTCACGGCAGCCATCAGCAGCGTAGACCTCTATATTACAGAAGAAGAAATGGTATCTGAAATGAATAAACACCTGTCGGCCTCACTGTAGCCTATCTACTCTGAATCTGCCTCCACCATTGACCTTCTCCTTGGAGAGGGAGCCCTGATATACCACCATGACCATGAGGTCGACCCTTCCAAATCCTGTCCTCAGTTCCTCCACTGCCATAAATGTCTCCGTTACAATGATCACGTCCCTTCAGAGTGTAACAGCCCGCCGAACTGTCCACACTGCGAAGTCTCCCATTTTCGTAAACAGTGCCTTAACCTCGCCTCCACTCCTACCTTCAAACCCTGCAACGACTCCCTCCCCACCTATTCTGCGAAATGCAGAGCTGAGCCACAACGTATGAAACCATGTGCGTTCTATTGATACTCTCATTCACCCCAACAGTACTCTCTGCCCACATCTCACTGCTGAAGACATTATGAAATTCATGACAGTCATCCTCCAAAGTCTTCCATCTCGACTCCAAAGCTATCTAATTCGACAGCCAGGTTCACTTCGTCTACATCTGCATCGACATCCTTGCCTAAATCTCCTCTAGTCCTCGACCGCAGAAACCAAATCCTTTACCACAAATCCGCTCCCTACCCACCAGTAAACATCTTTAATGCAAACCCTGTCCCAACTCAACTTCCTTGTCTTTGTCGTTAATGAAACGGTTCTCCAACACTATCACACCATTCAAACCTCTCCATGTATCCTCTACTGCACAGATAACCCCGTTTACCTTGTCATAGGCTGAGCTGCAGTTGGCCACTACAAGAATATGCCTATCTGTCCACAGCCCTTATACGATACTCCCACACAACACCTTAACCTTACCCTCTTCTTCTTACCACTAACCATTACCTGTACTGCCATCCACACCTGACATAGTCACCTCATCCCCTATGACTCCTTCATCCACATTGACTGTACCTTTTCCAACTATACTATGCCTGACCTTAACATCCATTGTGATCCCTTGCAGAACCCCAGCGATGGCGTCACTTTACCGACTCCCTGAAAGGTGGAATTGTTCCCATCCCACATCCCATCCATCCTCAAAGGAACGCCAGCCCACATATCGTCGTAGCATCTCCCAGACTCCTTGGATGCCTTACTTTAGAAGACCTCTACCTGATTGGAAATAACCCCAACTTGTTCCTTTATCTCCAACATACTACCTCGTCCCCATGTACCCCATACCAGACTCTGTTCGAGAGTTCTGAATGACAACCTCTGCGCCTATGTAATGCCTACTGGGCTTCATAGGAACCCAGATTGAAAGGCACCTCCTGAGCTTCCAGCAGCCTGACGATATCTCTCACCCAACTTCCTTCCTGCAGCATAATCTTGACAGATACTACATCCGCCAACAGTTCTGCCAACACCATGTATCCTTATGCCCCCCGCCACCACAAGCAATACTCATTCTCTGAGAACCTGTTGATTGTACTGCTCCTTCTTGTGGACTCGTTGCTTACACGCCGCCAGAAAATACAGAGACACATTAGGAATATATTAAATAAAAAAAAAGTCGGGATTGGCGCCAGACTTGCACCAGACTCAACTTTACAGTCCTGATTAACAGCTACAAGTATTGGAAAGCATTCCATCGTCTCGCTGGCAACAACCTAATACCTCACTACACAATCCTCCAGAACAACCATCACTACTTAGCAACTTGAGCAAAGCTGACCAGTTTGCATCTTATCTCTCTGAATCTTCTCCATTCCTAACGAACCCCATTTTGATTACTCCCTGTTCCCCACCATCCATCAATGCACAACCATTGCCAGCCCAACCCTGGTTCCCAGCATCTAGTACTTGGACAACATAGCACAAACTGAATTAAATACATCGATCACAGCACCTGACAGATAACAAGTACTGCACAAAAAACGCGAAACTTCCTCTGGTCATCGCTGAATTACTTTTTCTTCTTTAGTCATCAGTCTTCTGACTGGCTTGATGCAGCCCACCACGAATTCCTCGCCTGAGCCAACCTCCTCATCTCAAAGCAGCACTTGGATCCTACACCCTCAATTAATTGCTGGTTGTATTCAAATCACAGTCTTCCTCTCCAAAAATGTTCAAATGGGTGCGAAATGTTATGGGACTTAACTGCTAAGGCCATCAGTCCCTAAGCTTACACACTACTTAACCTAAATCATCCTAAGGACAAACACACACACACATGCCCGAGGGACGCCTCGAACCGCCGCCGGGACCAGCTGTACAGTCCATGACTGCAGCCCATAAGACCACTCGGCTAATCCCGCACGGCTCTTCCTCCCCAGTAACACCTTGGAAATCATTCCCTGATATCTTAACAGATGTCCGATCATTCCGTCCCTTCTCTTTGCCAGTGTTTTCCACATATTCCTTTCCTCTCGGATTCTGCGTAGAACCTCTTCATTCCTTACCTTATGAGTCTAACGGATTTTCAACATTAGTCTGTAGCACCACATCTCAAATGATTCACTTCTGTTCTGTTGCGTTTTTCCCATAGTTCATGTTTCACTACCATACAATGCTGTGCTCCAAACGTATACAGGGTGAGTCACCTAACATTACCGCTGGATATATTTCGTAAACCACATCAAATACTGACCCGACCGTGGCCCGTGTTTGTTACAACACGCAACTGAACGTCGGAGGTTTCAAGCGTCAACTTTAGGTTACAATATCTCCGGATGTAATTAACATTTTACAATGCAACAAACGGCACTGATTACGTATTTGTTTATATGTTCAGATGTGCTAACAAAACTAACGTGGTTCCATTTAAAAAAACGTAGGTTTGTGTTAAAAAACATACTTCCGTGCATTTTTGTATGGTTTGTATTAAACAATTACACTAGCCCCTCTCCTCACGTTCTGTCTGTGGAATCGGTTCGTCAGTATTTGATATGGTTTACGAAATATATCCAGCGGTAGCGTTAGGTGACTCACCCTGTGTATCCAGAAATTTCCTTCTCAAATGAGGCCCAATGTTTGATGGTAACAGATTAATCTCGGCCAGGAATGCCCCTTTTGATGTCCTCCCTGCTCCATTAGTCAGGGGTTATTTTGCTGTCTAGTTAGTAAAATTACTTATCTTCATCTACTTCGTGACCATCAATCCTGATGTTAAGTTCCTCATTTCTGCTACTCCTCATCACTTTCGTCTTTCTTCGAGTTAATTTCAATCCAAATTCTGTATTCACAAGACTGTTGATTCCATTCAGAAGATCATATAATTCTTCTTCATTTTCACTCAGGTTAGCAATGTCATCAGCGAATCGTATCATTGATATCCTTTCACCTCGAATTTTAATTCCACTCTTGAACCTTTCTTTTATTTCCGTCATTGATTCTTCGATGTGCAGATTGATCAGTAGGGGCGAAAGACTACATCCCTGTCCTACACCCATTTTAATCCGATCACTTAGTTCTTGCTCGCCCATTCTTATTGTCTCCTCGTGGCTCTTGTAAATATTGTGTATTCCCCGTCTCTTCCTGTAGCTAACCCCTGTTTTTCTCAGAATTTCGAATAACTCACACCACTTTACATTGTCGAACTCTTTTTCGAGCTCGGCAAATCCTATGAACATGTCTTGATTTACATTTTGTCTTCCTTCCATTATCCTCCGCAACGTAAGAATTGCCTCTCTGGGGCCTTTACCTTTCCTTTTCTTTTCCATTCTTCTGTATATTATACTTGTTAGCAATTTGGCTGCATGAGCTGTTAACCTCATTGTACGATAACTCTCACACTTTCAGCTCTTGCGGTCTTCGGAATTGTGTGGATGATAATTTTCCGAAAGTCAGATGGTATGTCGCCATGCATTCTACGCAACAACGCGAACAGTCGTTTTGTTGCCACTTCCCCCACTGATTTTAGAAATTCGGATGGAATGTTATCTATCCATTCTGCCGTATTTGATCTTAAGTCCTATAAAACGTTCTTAGCTTCTGGTTCTAATACTGGATCCACTATCTCTTATAAATCGACTCCAGTTTCTTCTTCTGTTACATCAGAGAAGTTTTCACCCCCGTAGAGGCCTTCAATGTACTCTACCTATCCGCTCTTTCCTCTCTATTCAATAGTGGATTTCCCGTTGGACTTTCAATGTTACCACCCCTGCTTTTAATTTCACCGAAGGTTGCTTTCACTTTCATGTGTGTTGAGACAGTCGTTCTGACAATCTATTCTTTTTCGATTTCTTCACATTTTTCATGCATCCAATTCGTCTTGACTTCCCTGCATTTCCTATTTATTTCATTAAAAAAAATGGTTCGTTCAAATGGCTCTGAGCACTATGGGAGTCAACTACTGAGGTCATCAGTCTCCTAGAACTTAGAACTACTTAAACGTAACTAACCTAACAACATCACACACATCCATGCCCGAGGCAGGATTCGAACCTGCGACCGTAGCGGTCGCGCGGTTCCAGACTGGAGCGCCTAGAACCGCTCGGCCACTTCGGCCGGCGTTTATTTCATTCCTAGCGACTCATACATCTGCATTCCTGAATTTCCCTGAACGTTTTTTGTACTTCCTTCTTTCACCAATAAAGTGAAGTATTTCTTCTGTTACCCATGATTCCTTCGAAGATGAATAAACTGGACTGGGGGTGGTTTGAACGCAGATCGCCCGCTTGGAAATCCAATTTTTTTATGTCATGTGATATTTTTTTATCTCATTTTTGTTCGATATTGTTCGTTACGTGGTTCGCGGCGGACGTCCTATGATACCCATTCAGGTTCGTCATTGACCCGTTCACCCAGTTTCGTTTTTTTTGTTACATATGGCAGCTAACTCTCTGATTACCACGGCACCATTTTTGTTTTCGGCTGCTCTATATAGCATTTCTTATTCTTGGGCCGTTCACTGGACAATGTTACCAATATCACGAATTTTCAAGCGAGAGTTCTGATCCTATGTCGTAATTTGCGGACAAATTATCAATCGCTGTCTTTCTGTCTTAAATATAGGTAAATATAATACCTTGCTACTTTAAATGATTTTTTCTGTGTTTCACTTTATGGTCTCCGTTTGGTTCCGTGAATAGGGTAGTGTTATGCACTACTACGCGTATCACATATTACTCTGCTGAAGGTGAGCGTCTAGCTTCCGCCCTTTGTTTAACTTCAATTTCAAATAAGTGATACAAAAGTGGCAATCTTTACTATAATCTTTACTGTAATCGACCATGAGCCGACAACGATGCCTTGCAGTCAGATATACTGCTCTTAAAAGGTAATTCAGAAAAAAATTATTTATAAAGTAATATGCTGCAGTTTTTCCTAACCAGAAAAGTTAAGTATATCGTTTCCAGTAATGTCGGTAGAACACACTGTAATATGCTTTACACAAAATGGCCACAATCGGCACAGTTAAATAGGTACGTCTTTATCAGACAATAGACAACAGTGAAACGACACAGCATAATTGATCATATTTACCAAAAAGCTAGCAAAAGATCTCAATAGCGGTAATAATGGCCCTACTTGGGCTTCTTGCAGCGATTACTTCTCAAACAAACAAACCTGCAACGACTCGTACTCTGCGACTTATTATTCAGATTTTCGGATTTATGTATTTCTTTTTTCTCTGAGCTGTTCCGTCCAGCATCACTGAAGGTCCTCCCTGGTGTGTTAAAACATTTCCTATCACCCTGTCCCTCCTTCTTGTCACTGTTTTCGAAGCGCTCCTTTCTTTGCCGACTCTGCAGAGAACCTTCTCGCCCCTTATTTTATTCAGTCCAAATTGACTTAATATGTCCTTCTGCAGCACCACATCTCAAATGTTTCGATTCTCTTCTTTTTCGGTTTTCTCACAATACATGTTTTACTCCCATACAACATTGTGCTCGAGACATACATGCTGAGAAGTTTCTTCCTGAGATGAAAATTGATATTTGACACTGCAAGACACCTTTTGTCTAGGAGAGCCCTTTTTGCCTGCGCTAGCCTGCTTTTTATGTCCTCCTTGCCTATTCTGCCATGTGTTATTTTGTTTTGAGTGTAGTGGAATTCAACTTCTTTTACTTCATAGTCCCAAAATTTGATTTTAATTTGATTGCTAGTCTAATTTCTGTCACTCATCATTACTTTCGTCTTTCTTCGGCTTACACTCAATTCATATTGTGCACTCTTTAGATTGTTTATTCCGTTCACTTTCACTGATAGAAAAGGCATCAGTGAATCTTATCATTGATATCCTTTCACCCAGAACTTCAATCGTACTATTCAAGCTTTCTTGTACACTACTGGCCATTAACATTGCTACACCACGAAGATGACGTGCTACAGATGCGAAATTTAACTGACAGGAAGAAGATGCTGTGATATGCAAATATTTAGCTTTTCAGAGCATTCACACAAGGATGGCGCCGGTGGCGACTTCTACAATGTGCTGACATGAGGAAATTTTCCAACCGATTTCTCATACACAAACAGCAGTTGACCGGCGTTGCCTGGTGAAACGTTGTTGTGATGCCTCGTGTAAGCAGGAGAAATGAGTACCATCACGTTTCCGTCTTTGATAAGGCCGGATTGTAACCTATCGCGATTGCGGTTTATCGTATCGTGACATTGCTGCTCGCGTTGGTCGAGATACAATGACTTATAGCAGAATATGGAATCGGTGGTTTCAGGAGGCTAATACGGAACGCCGTACTGGATCCCAACGGCCTCGTATCACTAGCAGTATAGATGACAGGCATGGCTGTTCAAATGGCTCTGAGCACAAACATCCATGCCCGAGGCAGGATTCGAACCTGCGACCGTAGCGGTCGCGCGGTTCCAGACTGAAGCGCCTAGAACCGCTCGGCAACTCCGGCCGGCCCGCATGGCTGTAACGGATCGTGCAGCCACGTCTCGATCCCTGAGTCAACAGATGGGGACGTTTGCAAGACAACAAACTTCTGCACGAACAGTTCGACGACGCTTGCAGCAGCATGGACTATCAGCTCGGAGACCATGGCTGCGGTTACCCTTGACGCTGCATCACAGACTGGAGCGCCTGCGATGGTGTACTCAACGACGAACCTGGGTGCACGAATGGCAAAACGTCATTTTTGGGGGTGAATGCAGGTTCTGTTTACAGAATCATAATGGTCGCATCCGTGTTCGGCGACATCGAGGTGAACGCACATTGGAAGCATGTATTCATCATCGCCATACTGGCGTATTACCCGGCGTGATGGCATGGGGTGCCATTGGTTACACGTCTCGGTCACCTCTTGTTCGCGTTGACGGCACTTTGAACAGCGGACGTTACATTTCAGATGTGTTACGACCCGTGGCTCTACCCTTCATTCGATCCCTGCGAAACCCTACATTTCAGCAGAATAATGCACCATCGCATGTTGCAGGTTCTGTACGGGCCTTTCTGGATACAGAAAATGTTCGACTGCTGCCCTGGCCAGCACATTCTCTAGATCTCTCACCAACTGAAAATGTCTGATCAATGGTGGCCGAGCAACTGGCTCGTCACAATACGCCAGTCACTACTCCTGATGAACTGTGGTATCGTGTTGAAGCTGCGTGAGCAGCTGTACCTGTACACGCCACCCAAGCTCTGTTTGACTCAATGCTCAGGCGTATCAGGGCAGTTATTACGGCGAGAGGTGGTGGTTCTGGGTACTGATCTCTCAGGATCAATGGGCCCAAATTGCATGAAAATGTAATCACATGTCAGTTCTAGTAAAATACATTTGTCCAAAAATTACCCGTTTATGATCTGCATTTCTTCTTGGTGTAGCAATTTTGATGGCCAGTAGTGTATTTCCGTCGTTGATTTTTCTATTCACACACTGAACAGTAGGGACAAATGACTACATCCGTCTTTAACACCCTTTTTAATTCGAGAACGCCGTTCTTGATGTTCTAATCATATTGCTTCGTCTCGGTTTTTGTACGTGTTGTACATTATCCGTTTTGTCCTATAGCTTACTCCTATTATTCTTAGAATTTCGAACATTTTAAAACACTTTAAACTCGCAAAACGTATTTCATTTTTCTTCGATAACGCTTCTGTTATCAAGCGGAACGTCGAAACTGTCTCTCTGGTGTTTTTAATTTAGAAAAACGGCCTTAAAATTTGTAATTTTGTCTCTCTTGTTAGCTCAGAAATCAGTAGATCGTTTTGCTTACTTTTTAAAGCAGCAAGGTTCTAAGAAACATCATGTGTTGGCTTTCGTTGGTTGGTTTTTCACGAATTTAGTTAGTAAGAAGCGTAACTGAATGTCAGTGCCATGAGTTGCTCTCTTCAATCCTTGGCATTCAGTCACCATCAGAAAATACTATTTAGAACTGGTCTGCATAATTTGGTCGTGGTCGTGCTGCCGTCAGAGAAAAATTTTGTGAAGGTGCCCCAACATCGGTTATTGCTCAACAAGAATGTTAATGCTGTCCTGAAATGGTTTCAGTATGATCCATACGACACCGTTGAACAAAGGCTATGTCTTACGTACAGAAAACAGCATTGTATCCGATCCCGAGCGAACATGTACACTCTTTGACATAAAAACTCGACCGGCAGCCGGCCGCTTCAGAGGCTAAGTCCGCGCCGATCGCGACATGGGACAAATAAACTGGCCAACTCGCTAATTCTCTAAGTCCGGTTATCTGCACAATCTGGCTGCACTGTAGACTGCGGCACTTCCTGGAGGAAAGCTTGCCCATAATAGACAAACCAGAGGTTGATTACGCCTGTGGTCTAGCGGTAGCGTGCGTTGTTCCTGTTCATAATGTCAGTGGATGGAGAGCAGCTGGTATAAAATATTTTTATAGCCTCTTCTGTCTGAGTGCTGAAGACGTGAACGTAATGGTAGCGCAGATTCAACCTATTTCGCTTTCTGACACACCGATATGAAAATTTTATCCAGTAACCATTTTGCGGCAGATTTCCTGCAGACTGTCCTCCTCTGGACGCCGTATGCGGCAAAGCTCCGGGATCCATTTGCTGGCTACTGGCAGCGGCCGTGGCGACAGCAGTGGGGCTGCACTCCCCCGTTCTTTATCGAAAGCGCCTGCTACCGCGCATCGCTTTTGACGATTTAAAACGCTTTATTATTAAATGCTGGTCCACAGAAAATTTCTACGATTTCCATTCACGCTCAAAAGCAACGGAGACAGACGCCGTGATTAGTAGGCGGCTATTATATTACATTAATCGACAAGAGTTGAGTATGGCCCGAAATTAATTTTATAGACTGGAACGAAATTAAACCACCTCACTACAATCGACGAATTTATAAATGCTTCATACCTCGTTTCTTTTCCTTTCAAAGTCAATGATTTGTGCAACTTTTGGCCAATATTCGGATGTTTTCGTCAAGCCAGAGTGAGCATCTGTGGCTTAAAGTGTATTATAGTTCTTGCTTCATTCCTTATGGTAAGTCTATACGAGAAACTGTGTGAATACCTTGCAATGCATGCTCTGTAGCAGTGCAGGAACACTGCACATTTGGAGTTCCATGTATGGGTTCATCAAGTATTTAATGTTGATCGGAAGTGATAGTTAAGGTCATCAGATTTAAACCAGAAAAAATTATCGTTTTGGAGGCTTCAGAGAAGAAAGGAATTGCTATCGCCGGTGTCAGAAAACGTCAACAGTTAAATGCTATTGCAAAAATTTAGAAGAGAGGAACTATATTAATCAATATGTGCACTTCATAAACAACCTCCTGACATGTTAGACCTATATGACGAACAAAGCTCAAATTTATATCGTTGACAGTGGGTTTGAATCTTTTCAGGAACTATTTGGAGTGAAGTACCTTGGCATTTGCAAAGCAGACATCCATGATATTAACATAATTTACTAAGTCGAAATCGGACGAAGATTGATGTTTAAAGGCATTCTTCAGATTTCGTATAAGGAATTTTTACTAGCAGTTTGCAACTCCATTAATTAAAATGGAAAATGAAAGGTTGTAGTCAGTGGCTTCCAACAAGATTGGAACTGCTAGTACGAGCACCGCAACGCACACGGGAACCTCTGAGCTAACGACACACTGGCGTCAACAGCCGGACTATAGTCACTCGGATGGTGCCTGAGCCTCAAAACGCAACCTTAAACACACAAACAGGTGTTACGTATGTGAAGAATGCCGTTCTTGGAGTCCAGAAATTAAATATACTTTCTAAGTGTCTCATCTTACAGTGGATTATATCGTATGAGTCTTCGATGTTGGAAACAAATGTCAAGTGAATTAGCGAGGTAATGCCGGCCTACACCCGGAAGTAAATGCACTATCACAGTGTTGACAAATACTTGCTACGATGCTGCCAATTCTCGGCTCTCTTACGAGGCAGCTCCTCAGCCAAATGCTTGTCGTGATAGTCCGATACGGTTTTTCGGAGTGGGGGCGCGCGCGCACGTTTGGTTTTTATGCGGCATTCTCCCCTGATGGTTTCTGACGTCGCCTTGTCGGCTATGTATACATTTGAGACATTCAATTATCATTAATCCAGAGTGATACAGGTTTCAGCTTCCGGCGTGGAAGAAGGCTGTTGACGCCGACATTATACCATTTCAACGTAGGGAAGGCAAAACGGATGATTCAGTGTTTCTCATTCACCATAAAGTATGTGAGATAATTTTCCGTAACGTTCATAATCATCCAAAAATACAAACGAAGTAGCAGCATACACATCGAATGTCATGATTACCACGAGAATGAAGAAATATGTTGCTAAGGATGGAAGCAAGAAGAGACGCAGTGAACAAATATTCGATTCCTCATGGCATTCATTTCATTTGAGATGTAAGAAGAGGTAAAGCGGGGTATTACTTTCGTTAACATGATAGATATGCCGCGCATGTGGATAACGAGGAAGTCTGCGTCTTCATACGTTTCCTCCTTGAAATCTGTATGCTCTACTAAGTAACCTGATCATTGTTTCAGTAATGTTACCCTCTTGTTTCACCCCGTAACGATGATCAGATTCCAAATGCATGTCTATGCATGAAAGTAGTTGTTAGAACCCTTCCTGCGTTGTTTTTTGTGTTTTATTGCTTGGAATTCCTTAATCAGACCATTGTGCCTTCCCCCCTCGAGGGTTAGGTCTCAAAACTAAACCGCTTTTTATCCAATGTCATAATTTATTCCGACAGCATCAGCACAAGACTATCAAACAAAGCCTTCCATTTACAGTTGCAACACTCTAACCAGCAGCTGACCGAAGTGTAATCCACGGTCATGGTCTGAAATTAGCAGCTCTCTGCTACTGTGGCTAAGTCCGTACTACACTTTCAATTCCGCAGCACCATTTTATCTGGTAACACTGTGTAGTTGCAGAGTTGTGCCAGCATGTCTGTCCTCACACTGTCAACTTTATGTATCTCACTTCTCCTGTAGCTTTGATCACGAGGAGCCGAAGTAAATGAGTGTATTCTGCATGACGTAACATTCAGTATTCCCTTCTTTCATAGCCACTCTTCGTGTGCATCGATACCAAATAGGAATGTGGAAACTCTTGCGAGTGAGAGAATGATAATAACAATCGTAACAAGAAAACGCAAATAATGAATGGTTTTTATTCCAATGCCGAAGGAGAATGGCTTTAAATATAAAAATTTATATCTATAGCTGTTGATCCTTGAGTTGGCACAATGCAAATAACTTCTTAGCATTTAGTTCCTGAATTTAGTTCTGGATGTTTGCAGAGAAAAGGAAAAGTCGGTACTTCTCGCTAGTGTAATATAATGTGAACCAGCAACTACACTTTCCTTAGAACACGACTTAAGCAGGTCTCCAAGTAGGTACCAAGGCAGTGCTGCATTCTGTTCGCTGACATTGCTCTGATGACGGTTAATGCAGATAGTTCCGATTATGAAATACAAAACGTATTGCAGGTTAGTTCCTAGGATAGTAATATTAAATTTGCGTTGTAGACGGCACATGACATTGACGCCTATCCATATTACCCATCAATATTATGGGAATTAAGCAGGATTACTCAACATGAATTCTGAAATTGGGTGACTGACCGCACAGGTGCTAAACGTCGTCAAGAATATACCAAGTCCCAATCGCACTAACAATATGAAGACCGTCTTCGACAGCGCGCACCTTCACATTGCTGTCTCCACCCTACTCCAGATAGCCCTCGGTGGAGCTGCACTACGTTGCCGATGTAATGGAAGGCCTTCAAACCGACAACAGACCACATACTGAAAAATACAAACGAATTCTCTTGCAGCGTAAGCTTATTGTAACTAATCTAAAAATTATTGGAGAGGAACATTGTCCTATTCAAAAAAAGTAAAATGTTACACACTGTTGATTTCAAACGGACATTATCTATGTCCTGTCTTGTGTCCTACTCATCTATAATATCAAGTGTACTATCAAAATGATTATATATAATGGATGATAATGTAATGCATTGATACCAGATGGTAGGTTCACAACAGTATTGATGCGAAAATAAAACAGAAGTTCGCAAAAGTGCAGTTGTGCATTTTCGTACGATTTCACCTCGAGATGTACCACAGATAATGCATACTAACAAACTTGGTCACGGTCCCTGTAGTTTTTTCCCTCTTATTTCAGACCGAGTTGATTAAAAAAAGTACAAATTCGTCACTCTTATAGATGCTTCGAATCTGTTCAGTAATTATGTCATTAATTTTGATGTGACTTAAGATTAGCGAAGTCTACAGTCACGGCAACCCCTGCGAGCTTGCTAGGACACACTTACACGTGACAGGTAGCACGTGATTTAAAACTTACCGAAAAGAACTGATACATCTTTTGCAGCAAACTTGGAACTGCTTTCGGAGGCAACTACCATTTTATAAAGTCACTACTTTACAACTACGCTAATACGACAGTTAGCCATCTTAGGCACTGTATAACATTAAAACACTTGATAATGGCATTTAAGCTGAAATCATGATCGTGTAAATGTAACACTGAAAATAGAAAAAAATGGTCTACTGGTGGTACTGACTTTAAAGCCACACGTAATTGGTAGAATACCTTGCTACGTCAGGTATCAGGTACTTGTTATCAGACGCTCGATCTGAGTTGTTAGTTTTTATTGAACCAACGTGCTGTGTTAAGGAAATTGATCAGAGCAACTGGATGAGTTTATTATTTTGGTATAATTTATGAAAACCCACTTTTCCCTCTTATCCTATCCTAAATAGTGGACGATTGGGTTGAGAACAAGGTAAATAGTATGCAATGTGGATAGAATGGCAGTGAATATTGAAACGAAATTATTAGACTCATGGGAAGGCAATGACGTATCGATATGTAGCGACATGAGAGTTTTCTGAGGTACAGGTCTGTCTCTGACATTGGAGAGGCGAGGGCCTAGGTTTGTCTGTATTCTTACGTGAAGCTCATTGAGTAGAAAAGCGCGGGCAGATTTCATTGTGTGCTGGGGAGAAGACAGCCGGGAGTTTCATACGCTTGAAATTCTGGAGCCTTGATTGGCCAGGACGCGCACCACCCTCGCCGTAGGCAGGGAGAGAGCGGTAGCGTGACTTACCTGGGGGTGACTGAAGCAGCCGGATGGACTGAGGAAGTGGCGGAGCAAAATGCTCTACGCAAAGGGAAAGGAAATGAGTTATTTAAGGCTTTAATGTTCCACCTTACGTAGAAACCTTCTCTTTCAGGGTAGATTTAATGTAATATAATATTTTGGAAGGAACCAAATTGCTTATAGGCAGGTAAAAGATAGGCGAATGTGAGAATACTATGTCGCGACCGTGAAGAGTAACTTGAAAGTTAACGTAATTTGATATTTCGTTTGAGTAATTCGATGAACAGTAAAGTGTTAGAATTCAATTGTAAAGCAGGTACCACATAAACAGGATGCATGCAATGAACTATTATAGCCTAAAGACTTGGCACTCACCACATGGGGCTGACGAAGAAAATGAAGTGTGGATGACTGAGCGCTAGGAACCATTATTTTTTATAAGTAGGAATGGGTTGATTTACCGTAATTCTTTTTAGTAATGGTCAATTTGAATTCATGATTTTGGTCACTTTGTTTAAAAATCTGATATGGAAGTGCAGGAAAATATTATCTCGTGGCTTTAACTAATCGAGTTGCTAACAGAAATTCATGGTAGAAAGTAATGCTCTTAATTTTGATATGAAAGAATTGGTTTTCAAAGAAGCCATTTGTAGCTTGCATGTGTTTCAGTTTGTAATTTGACGAGTTTCTGAAATTCATGGATAAAGGCAAGATTGCTAATTTACTATGAAAGAATAAGAATTCACCTTTTGTGAAATGAGACAGTAGAAATTTACGTTTGAAGCTGATTTTTAGAACAACGGGACTTGAAAGATACGTGGGAATCAGTGAGATCGCTTTCCTGACTTAAATAAAGGGGAAACAGCATAATAGTAATTCGTGTAGCCATGCTATGCACACTATACACGAACTGTAAGTATTCTGAAAAGTTCCGTGTGTGTACTTATGTATCTTTTGGAGGGGAGGTTTTGGATGGTATATTATTTAATGGTGCCGAGATATAATTAGGAAATCAGTCAGAGTAACTTGTGGAGTTTTTTTTTTCAGTTGCAATAACGTGCAGCGTACGAATATGAGGGGAACGTAAATTTCAGAATCGCGACCCCGCGAACTTTCCAACTACGTGAGACTTAGTTAACATCGAGGCACGTCAATAAGTGAGAGGTGTTTCTGGGATCAGCCAATGATTGAAGAAGTTGCAGAATATTTCTAATACTAGTCCGCTTGGAGATACGATGATTGCTTTGGCCAATGGTGATAAGAGTGATAGTGTGTTGCTGTGACGTTATGAATCAATCAGTGTGGGCTATCCTTCATTCCTTCTCGTGGGTGAGAAAAAGGTTATCTCCGTAAGAGACCATAGGAAGTAGAAATATCTTTATATGTGCTGTTACAAGATCAGCTGTTAGGCAATTTAATCCTGTGTGTTACTGGTAATACCGTCATAATGTTTTGAGAGATGAAAGTAAGACCAAATGAAAATAAATAGCTTACAGAACGGAGAAGGAGTTATTATGCAGGTTCAGTTACGATTCCGGTTACTTACGCGTTTTCTTTAAACACTTTCGGGTAATTAACAGTGTACCAAATTTGGGGTTAATACTACAAAATCAAACTTTTATCCGTATCGCATACATTTGTTTATTTATTTCTTTGAGTAAAGAATTTAATTAGTAGTTGCTATGTGTAAGAATCACGCAGTGACACATTTAATGAGAATACACAAGGACCATTTAGCTTTAGTAGGTTTCCGGAACATTTTAAGACCTCGCAACTGGTTTGACCTTTATTTATCTTTCAGTACCCTACCAATCCTCCCTCATTTTCTATAACTGCTCGAAGGTGTCTGGGAAGTGATAAGGCTAAATTCCTCGAGAGATGGTGATGATTGTTTATCTCCCACCATGTATTCTCTATATTTTCCCACAGAGTTTCTGAATTCCTTGACCCAGGTGGTAACGACGTCGTAACCTCCCCCCACATATTTTCAAAGGGGTTGAGGTCTGGTGATTTTGGCACGGAAGGAAGAAGTATTATTCTCTGCTGACCTTGGAACCAGTTCTGGACGGCTCTGCTATTATGAATGGGGCTATGGTCCTGTAAAGAAATGATCATCCATTAACTTAGAAATTTCAATACTTCTAATACTATGAATACTTAATTTCCATACTGTGAAAAAATTCGACAACTGCAAAGGCTGTGTAGTCTAAGCTACAGGTTTATAAATTATTCGGAGGATTCCACATTCCCAAATACTTTGCTGACAGCTGTTGACAAAAACCTACATTGACAAGGGGAGGGTGCTGGGACGGAGATCAGAATACAGAACGAATGCTTATATGGTTTAAGGCGCCAGTTATAAAACGCAGGTGGGCCTTCTTTCGGAATATACCGCCTCCTATGCTTTGGTAATGATGAGGTGGGGTGTAAGTTGTTCAATACAGTGCGGCAGTCTGTTGAATTGTTAGACTCTGTTGCATGGTTGTAGAGCTAATCTGCTTCGCTTATTCAAAATGATTGCTAGCCTTCACAATGGAAGTCTTTTTTCTGTCTTTCCGCTGACAAAGATATATAGAAGAAACAAATCTATTTTGTAGCGAGATATTCTCTACGGACTTTACACGTGCTCGTTCGCTCAATGTGTTGCATTTAGCCGGCCGAAGTGGCCGTGTGGTTCTGGGCGCTGCAGTCTAGAACCGCGAGACCGCTACGGCCGCAGGTTCGAATGCTGCCTCGGGCATGGATGTTTGTGATGTCCTTAGGTTAGTTAGGTTTAACTAGTTCTAAGTTCTAGGGGACTAATGACCTCAAAAGTTGAGTCCCATAGTGCTCAGAGCCATTTGAATCTTTTTTTTTTTTTTTTTTTTTTTTTGTTGCATTTACCGAAGGCGACCGCGGCCGCTGACGTCGCCTGTTCACACCTCGTGCCAACGCGGCCCCGCACTCGGAGTAAACGCCTGCAGTTGAGATAAACAGCTGATTTCAGGAATGTTAATAAAATTAGTCTTCCCTTCATATTAGTAAGAACTAGATACCACTACGTGTACGTATCTTTATGTAATGCTCATTGGCAAGAACAATTCGTTTATGCAACGTTTCTGTTTTGACTAAGATCATAAAATGTGTAAATCGTAATCCAATTCATATATTTGCAAGCACCTACGGGATATTAAACATGAAAACAATTTGTTTCTTTGTCATGTAATTTTTAATCAAGGCAATTCTGGCAGTAGCCAGCTCATATCAAAATTAAATGTAAAAGAGGAATAAAGGAAAAGATATACGAGAAACAAATCTCGAACCCTTGAACAACTGTCTACTATCCTGGAAACGTGCTGATGCGTCTATCTGACAATTTCAAAGGATGAGAAAACCATCCTGTCCACTTTTCGAGGACGACATTTCCTGACAGAAAGCTCACTAGGGTGAACGGCTTTAGCTTGAGACACCAGGAACCTCAAACTACGTCACCAGTACGTTCACACTCTGATTCCCAGCCCCGTCACCACGCACTTCCCATGTCAAAGTGGCTGGCAGAAACGAGCGTGAACGACATGGGATTAGGTGATACAGTCCTCGCCTCTCCTGTTTGACAGTTGTGTTATCATTAACCCATGCCAGGAGGTGAGGAAATACACTTACGAGAACGCTGAACACATTTTAATTTTACATGTGGACATTACTGCACAGTTATAAGTTACGAGGAGTGACCTGGAGAAAAAGAGTGTATACCTTGGGGGATATGATATAGATCATGATTGTAATGTTAGTAAAGTACTGTAAAGTATATTTTATCTTACGCTTAACTTTAAAAGAAAAATCAGCCAAGGCAGTCAATAGTGGAAACTACAGAATGCCTCCAAGAAACGTACGAATATCGTACAATTTTAATAAAAGGAAATACAGATCGGTTTATTGGGGCAGGCCTATTCGGGAACAAAGTAAGAACAGTAATTGAAACTTCCGGGCTAAGAGGCCGTGGTCCAATAGTAGAAATACTTCTCCCTGACGTTTCGTTGCCAATTGCGGGCAACATCATCTGAGGTGAGTCAGGTTTGTATGTTCTGCTAGTTAAAAGAGAAGAAAGGAACCGATAAAGAAATAATTCCTTCATTTATTTAGGAATGGTTCGAAATGGAATGTGTAATTTTACTATTATAGAAACTGGCCTGGATTGAGTTGATTAGTCCTATTTTGAATACATTACAGCCCAATAATCAATACAAATGGAATAAAATAGGAATATAACGTCTGGAAATGAGTAAGCGAGAAAGTCCTTTGTCTACATATCTGCTTCGAATATAGGGTATTAGGCCGAGCGGTTCTAGGCGCTGCAGTCTGGAACCGCGAGACCGCTACGGTCGCAAGTTCGAATCCTGCCTCGGGCATGGATGTGTGTGATGTCCTTAGGTTAGTTAGGTGTAACTAGTTCTAAGTTCTAGGGGACTAATGACCTCAGAAGTTGAGTCCCATAGTGCTCAGAGCCATTTGAACCATTTTTGAATATAGGGTATTAAAAACAAGTAGTCCATATTTCGAGAGCTGATAGGATGGACAGAAACAAGACAAACATATCCAGTAAACAAGAGCAATGAGTCTGAAATGAATATCTTAAAGGGCAGTGAGCATTTCTTCACCTTTACCACTGTGAAACACATCTGTTGTTCTACTTAAAACACTTATCTTGTACTGAAGAAGTGCGTGTAGCTCTTACGATATGCACTTTGTCTTGTTTTAGTCCATACTACCGACTCGCAAAGTATGGAATACAACTTTCCTTAACACCGTGTGTATATGTATTACAGAAGCAGTACAAACAACGGAACAGTTAACATTAACAGTTAAATTCAATCGTGAAAAATGAAGAACATTTTGCGGGTATTATCCGAAAATCGAGAAAATAATAACATTGGAATGTAACAACAACAACAAATGGTAATGGCAACGAGAAAAAGTAATAAACATATCAACACAGCAATAAAAACTGACGCCATTGCATGTATAGCACTTCAGCCACGTCAGGTACAGAAACAGAGAGAAATAGATGCTTAACAAAAGTAAAACGAAGAACAGCGCTAGCAAACCATTTATGTTTACGAGTAATGTTCTTTCAAGTAAACATACAAGTCACATAAATATAGAACTGGAATATGTAGAGTATTCTTTTCTTTGTAAGTGAAAGATGGGATCTGAAAAAATGGAGTATGATCCGCCTACAGGTAACAGGATACTGAATGTAGTGGAAAATTACCAAAACAAGGTAGAAGGAGATAGAAACGAATCGCAGAGTCGTATAAGAAGTAACTGTGGAGAGAAGCCTAAAAAGAGAAAAGGTAAGTAGGAAAATGAAAATTATATACAGGTATATATCAGTTATTTATACACGGCGTCTTCCTTACACATACAGTTATGGAACTAGGCACTAAGGAAGAAACTAAGATGATGCCCGGGAAAGCTGTATTTCACGGCCATCAATATCAAAGCAAGTTGGAGAAATCAAAATTATACAACTGACAAAGTAGAGTAGACGCTTCGATAAGAAGTAGAGCTCATCAAAGTAATGAATAAATCGTAGGAAAAACCGGAAATACTCTTAATTGTTCCACACGTCCACTGTTCATACCTGCAGAAGATATATTTCACAGTCTAGGTACGGCATTTCAGCACTCGGCTTCGTAATGGAAGTCAGTATGTTAATGTAGGCCTCTCCGTTGAGAATTCCCTCTGTTCTCCAGAGAGGACCTGCCTCGTGAGCCGAAATATAGCTCCATACAGCTACAGAGAACCGTCCACTTCTTTGTCTTTCGTTAACATACGTTGGCTGGAAGCGTTGTCATCGTGGGTGGTATATCTAACACAAAAAACAAAAAAATGGTTCAAATGGCTCTGAGCACTATGGGACTCAACTTCTGAGGTCATTAGTCCCCTAGAACTTAGAACTAGTTAAACCTAACTAACCTAAGGACATCACAAACATCCATGCCCGAGGCAGGATTCGAACCTGAAGCCGTAGCGGTCTCGCGGTTCTAGACTGCAGCGCCCAGAACCACACGGCCACTTCGGCCGGCTAAATGCAACACATTGAGCGAACGAGCACGTGTAAAGTCCGTAGAGAATATCTCGCTACAAAATAGATTAATAATGTTTAAAAAAAATAGGAGTGCGAGTAAGCTACTGCAAACAGCATAGTGAACGCATTATTGTGGCCAAGATAGACACGAAGCCCATGCCTACTACAGTAGTACAAGTTTATATGCCAACTAGCTCTGCAGATGATGAAGGAATTGATGAAATGTATGATGAGGTACAAGAAATTATTCAGGCGTGAAGGGAGACGAAAATTTAGTACTCATAGGTGACTGGAAATCGAGAATAGGAAAAGGGAGAGAAGGAAACATAGTGGGTGAATATGGATTGGAGGAGAGAAATGAAAGAAGAAGCCGTCTGGTACAATTTCGAACAGAGCATAACTTAATCATAGCTAACACTTGGTTCAAGGATCATAAAAGAAGGTTGTATACATGGAAGAAACCTGGAGATACTAAAAGGTATCAGATAGATTATATAATGGTAAGACAGAGATTTAGGAACCAGGTTTTAAACTGTAAGACATTTCCAGGGGCAGATGTGGATTCTGACCACAATCTATTGGTTATGAACTGTAGATTAAAACTGAAGAAACTGCAAAAAGGTGGGAATTTAAGGAAATGGGACCTGGATAAACTGAAAGAACCAGAGGTTGTACAGAGTTTCAGGGAGAGCATAAGGGAAAAATTGGCAAGAATGGGGAAAGAAATACAGTAGAAGAAGAATGGGTAGCTCTGAGGGATGAAGTAGTGAAGGCAGCAGAGGATCAAGTTGGTAAAAAGACGAGGGCTAGTAGAAATCCCTGGGTAACAGAAGAAATATTGGGTTTAATTGATGAAAGGAGAGAATATAAAAACGCAGTAAATGAAGCAGGCAAAAGAGAATTCAAGCGTCTCAAAAATGAGATCGACAGGAAATGCAAAATGGCTAAGCAGGGATGGCTAGAGGACAAATGTAAGGATGTAGAGGCTTATCTGACTAGGGGTAAGATAGACACTGCCTACAGGAAAATTAAAGAGACCTTTGGGGAAAAGAGAACCACTTGTATGAATATCAAGAGCTCAGATGGAAACCCAGTTCTCAGCAAAGAAGGGAAAGCAGAAAGGTGGAAGGAGTATATAGAGGGTTTATACAAGGGCGATGTACTTGAGGACAATATTATGGAAATGGAAGAGGATGTAGATGAAGATGAAATGGGAGATACGATACTGCGTGAAGAGTTTGACAGATCACTGAAAAGCCTGAGTCGAAACAAGGCCCCGGGAGTAGACAACATTCCATTGGAACTACTGACGGCCTTGGGAGAGCCAGTCCTGACCAAACTCTACTATCTGGTGAGCAAGATGTATGAGACAGGCGAAATACCCTCAGACTTCAAGAAGAATATAATAATTCCAATCCCAAAGAAAGCAGGCGTTGGCAGATGTGAAAATTACCGAACTATCAGTTTAATAAGTCACAGCTGCAAAATACTAACGCGAATTCTTTACAGAGGAATGGAAAAACTGATAGAAGCCGACCTCGGCGAAGATCAGTTTGGATTCCGCAGAAATGTTGGAACACGTGAGGCAATACCGACCCTACGACTTATCTTAGAAAATAGATTAAGGAATGGCAAACCTACATTTCTAGCATTTGTAGACTTAGAGAAAGCTTTTGACTATGTTGACTGGAATACTCTCTTTCAAATTCTAAAGGTGGCAGGGGTAAAATACAGGGAGCGAAAGGCTATTTACAATTTGTACAGAAACCAGATGGCAGTTATAAGAGTAGAGAGGTATGAAAGGTAAGCAGTGGTTGGGAAGGGAGTGAGACAGGGTTGTAGCCTGTCCCCGATGTTATTCAATCTGTATATTGAGTAAGCAGTTAAGGAAACAAAAGAAAAATTCGGAAGAGGTATTAAAGTCCATGGAGAAGAAATAAAAACTTTGAGGTTCGCCGATGACATTGTAATTCTGGCAGAGACAGCAAAGGACTTGGAAGAGCAGTTGAACGGAATGGACAGTGTCTTGAAGGGAGGATATAAGATGAACATCAACAAAGCAAAACGTGGATAATGGAATGTAGTCGAATTGAGTCGGGTGATGCTGAGGGAATTAGATTAGGAAATGAGACACTTAAAGTAGTAAAGGAATTTTGCTATTTGGGGAGCAAAATAACTGATGATGGTCGAAGTAGAGAGGATATCAAATGTAGACTGGCAATGGCAAGGAAAGCATTTCTGAAGAAGAGGAATTTGTTAACATCGAGTATAGATTTAAGTGTCAGGAAGTCGTTTCTGAAAGTATTTGTATGGAGTGTAGCCATGTATGGAAGTGAAACATGGACGATAAATAGTTTGGACAAGAAGAGAATAGAAGTTTTCGAAATGTGGTGCTACAGAAGAATGCTGAAGATTAGTTGGGTAGATCATAACTAACGAGGAGGTATTGAGCAGAATTGGGGAGAAGAGGAGTTTGTGGCACAACTTGACAAGAAGAAGGGACCGGTTGGTAGGACATGTTCTGAGGCGTCAAGGGATCGCAAATTTAGCATTGGAGGGCAGCGTGGAGGGTAAAAATCGTAGAACGAGACCAAGAGGTGAATACACTAAGCAGATTCAGAAGGATGTAGGATGCAGTAAGTACTGGGAGATGAAGAAGCTTGCACAGGATAGAGTAGCATGGAAAGCTGCATCAAACCAGTCTCAGGACTGAAGACAACAACAACAATAACAACAACAACAACAAAGATTACTCTAGTCTAGTCAAAGTCGATATATTCTACTGCAAAAGCCATGTGGTTAATCCTCTGATAGTCGGTCAATGGCTGCTCCATAGCATTTCTCCGACAATATAATCCGGCGTCTTTCAGTCTCCTCGCAACATTCTTTCCGCTGCCGGGAAACTGAGATATCTCTTTCAGGCCGCGGCAACTGAGGAATGGATTAGCACGTATATTCTCCAAAACACGTTGATCATCTGCTGCAGTAGACACACGGGGCCAGCCATTTCCTCTTTTCCGTCCTATATAGCCCCTTTCGTGGTATTCTTTCCACCAGCGTCTAGCTGTGCTTGCCGGTACTCCACACTTTTCTCCAGCCACTGATAGTGGCGACACGTGAGTCCGACGTATACTAACAGACCGCGGCCGATTTAAGAGCTACCACCTAGCAAGTGTGGTGTCTGGCGGTGACACCACAATCACTTCTGCATCTTGTGACGTAAAACATGGGTATTGTTACTTCCCACAGTGTTGAATTCCAGGAATTCAGAAGTGGCCTTCCGTATTTTCGAATCGATACTCAAATGATTTGTCGCTCTGAAGCAAGTCAGAGCTTTATGGGCGTCTAACTTACGGTGTGACTAACACTCGATATAACGCTTTAAGAAATCTCTGAGGCCGGAAACAATGAGAAAAGTTCGAAAACATTTCAGTGCGTCATCAAGGAATGGGCTGAAATTAAAATTAATGATGGCCGCAAGCGAAAGGCTACCTAACGTGACCAGGTATTCTTTCAATTACACGTTGGAAGTAGTTCCCATATGAGTACATTGATGCTTTTGTATCAAGATCATATTTTGGTCTATCAGGAACTAAATTCGACGGAAACTGGTCCAACTTCAAGGCACTACATCAAACCCTCCCCACGCTCGCTATGGTCAACTTGCTCCTCTTAATATTATTTTCTTTCATTCGATCTGGTGTGTACTGCAAATTGAAAGGCTCGTTCAGAGGTTCTGAGCGCTTTTATAAGCACAATTTTCTGATTTCATCACGGTAAACATTACATATAGATGTTATTTCTCTTTCCTTGTTGTATAGCCTTTAATAAAAGGGTAATGAGCAGCAGTAAAATTAAGTAAGGCTATGCAGAGGGTATTAGGTCAGGAAATGAGACGATGGTAGTCTTAGGCGTGGTTTCCAATGTGGGCAGCAAAATAACTGCTGCGGCAGAAGGAAGAAGGATATGAAATATTGTCTGGAAATAGAAACAATAGCTTTATTGAAAAAGGAAACCAGCTACATTCAAAAATGAATTCAAATATCAAGGCGTATACTACGAAAGTATTTCTCTCCGTTTCTGCTATTATTTGATGATGTAGGTAAGCACGAACAGTGGTAGTACATGGGCTTTAACCATGATACGAGTCACAGACGTGGGAATATTACTCAAAGGGATAACAATTAGGTTTTCGAAAAATGGTTCAAATGGCTCTGAGCACTATGGGACTCAACTGCTGTGGTCATAAGTCCCCTAGAACTTAGAACTACTTAAACCTAACTAACCTAAGGACAGCACACAACACCCAGCCATCACGAGGCAGAGAAAATCCATGACCCCGCCGGGAATCGAACCCGGGAACCCGGGCGTGGGAAGCGAGAACGCTACCGCACGACCACGAGATGCGGGCTCAATTAGGTTTTCTGATCTTTTTAGACATGTAGGCATACCGCCATATCTGTCATTCTGACTGCATTGTATCCGCATCCGTTCGTGAAGAATTCCTGCTAAGGAAACGGAATCTTCTTGCCACTAACGTAGTCAAGGACTCACAACGTCGTACGCCTTTCTTGGCAACTGTGTTGGTATGAGAATGATTTGCGGTTGTGGGACTACATTGTATCTGTTACATACATTTAATATTTTCTTGTCATCTCGATCAAATATTGTCAATAATTATCACAAAAGAGTGGTTTTAACTTGGAAAACGTATTTCAGTTCAAAATGGTCGCTTCATCCAAAAGGTGGTCGTACTCTTCATGTTTCATGTTGGGAGCTGTATACATCAGCTACGATTATGGTAAGGGCAGTATTTACTACTGTGCGAACAAGGCACTGCTGCAGTAAAGTGCTCAATTTATATAACTGTAGCTGTTTTTTTCATTAGTTACAATTTTTCTGCAGAAGCTTGATCTTATCAATTCCTTCCGCTAGTGGTCTTTTTTAAGTTCTAATGCCTAAGTGACCAAACTGCTAGGATCATCAGTCCCTAGACGTAGAAACTACTTACACTAACTTAAACTAACTTATTCGAAGCACAACACACACATCCATGCCCGGGGGAGGACTCGAACCTCCGGCAAAAGCGGCAGTGAAATCTGTGACACGTCGCACCAGACCGCGCGGCCACACCGCGTGGCAACTACTATTCTGAAGGTAAAAACTGAGAGACTATTCTTAACCCTCCGTATAATATGTGTTTCGTAAACCTCTCAGGATTTGGGACAGTAGTATTCTTCGCGAATGCCAATTTACAACAACAACAAAACAAGACCAACCCCCGGAAGAGACTAGAATTATCTGTCAGGGACCCGAATTTGTGTTGTTTACATCATCTCGGTGTCAAACAAAACGGTAACAGTCACTGAAGCAATAAACGAGCTTATTATTATTGTATTAACTATGGCAGCTATATCCTAGTCATGTACAACAAATTTCACTGAAGCTGATGAGTATAAGTACACAATTCATTGGTAGATTTCAGCTGTGTAATGTGCTGTCGGGTTGGCGTCTGGCAGCGCAGCTTCACTAGAGCTGACAGAAACAGGCTGTGGATAGCTGTGAGACCTTTCTGATCTGTCCAATGCCTTACTCATATTGCTACTGTTTTTGGTACTTGTCAGAAAGGGTTTGACACGCCTGTAGTCATTCACTCTCTTTCAGGACTGGTGCCGAAGGACCATGCTCAATTCCCAAAATATTGTCTTTTTATATTGACGACTAATCTGGATAGTCTTATCACGTTCATGTGCCATCTACATCGCAAATTTAACATTTAGATCCTGGGACCTAACCTGCAATACGTTTTGCATTTCATAATCGGAACTATCTGCATTAACCGTCATCAGAGCAATGTCAGGGAACAGAATGCAGCAGTCCCTTGGTAGCTACTTGGAGACCTGCTTCAGTCGTGTTCTAAGGAAAGGGTAGTTGCTGGTTCACATTGTATAACACTAGCCAGAAGTACCGACTTTTACTTTTTCTCTGCAAACATCCAGGACTTAATTCAGTTACAAAATGCTAAGAACATATTTGCATTGTGCCAAGTCAAAGATCAAATTATTTTTATAGATTTTTATAGTCACAGCCATTCTCATTCTGCATTGCAATAGACTTGATTCATTAATTGCTTGTTCTTGTTACGATTATTATTGTCATTCTCTCACTTTCAAGAATTTTCACATCCCTATTTAGTATTGATGCACATAAAGAGTAGCTATAAAAGAAGGGTCTGCTTCAGGAATTCCAAGCAATAAAACACAAAAAACAACGCAGGAAGTGCTCGAACAACTAGTTTCATGCAGAGACATGCATTTGGAATCTGTTCATCGTTTCGGGGCCGAACTAGAGGGAAACATTACTGAAACAATGATCAGGCTACTTAGTATATAATGGAGCATACAGATTTCAAGGAGGAAACGTATGAAGACGCAGACTTCCTCGTTATCCACATGTGCGGCATATCTTTCGTGTTTACGAAAGTAATACCCCGCTTTACCTCTTCTTACATCTCAAATGAAATGAATGCCATGAGGAATCGAATATTTGTTCACTGCGTCTCTTCTTGCTTCCATCCTTAGCAACATATTTCTTCATTCTCGTGGTAATCATGACATTCGATATGTATGCTGCTACTTCGTTTGTATTTTTAGATGATTATGAACGTTACGGAAAATTATCTCACATACTTTATGGTGAATGAGAAACACTGAATCATCCGTTTTGCCTTCCCTACGTTGAAATGATATAATGTCGGCGTCAACAGCCTTCTTCCACGCCGGAAGCTGAAACCTGTATCACTCTGGATTAATGATAGTTGAATGTCTCAAATGTATACATAGCCGACAAGGCGACGTAAGAAACCATCAGGGGAGAATGCCGCATAAAAACCAAACGTGCGCGCGCGTCTCCACTCCGAAAAACCGTATCGGACAATCACGACAAGCATTTGGCTGAGGAGCTGCCTCGTAAGAGAGCCGAGAATTGGCAGCATCGTAGCAAGTATTTGTCAACACTGTGATAGTGCATTTACCTCCGGGTGTAGGCCGGCATTACCTCGCTAAATTCACTTGACATTTGTTTCCAACAACGAAGACTCATACGATATAATCCACTGCAAGATGAGACACTTAGAAAGTATATTTAATTTCTGGACTCCAAGAATGGCATTCTTCACATACGTAACACCTGTTTGTGTGTTTAAGGTTGCGTTTTGAGGCTCAGGCACCATCCGAGTGACTATAGTCCGGCTGTTGCCGCCAGTGTGTCGTTAGCTCAGAGGTTCCCTTGTGCGTTAAGGTGCTCCTACTATATGACATAGCAGTTCCAATCTCGTTGGAAGCCGCTGATTACAACCTTTCATTTTCCATTTCAATTAATGGAGTTGCAAACTGCTAGTAAAAATTCCTTATACGAAATCTGAAGAATGCCTTTAAACATCAATCTTCGTCCGATTTCGACTTAGTAAAGTATGTTAATATCATGGATGTCTGCTTTGCAAATGCCAAGGTGCTTCACTCCAAATAGTTCCTGAAAAGATTCAAACCCACTGTCAACGATATAAATTTGAGCTTTGTTCGTCATATAGGTCTAACATGTCAGGAGGTTGTTTATGAAGTGCACATATTGATTAATATAGTTCCTCTCTTCTAAATTTTTGCAATAGCATTTAACTGTTGACGTTTTCTGACACCGGTGATAGCAATTCCTTTCTTCTCTGAAGCCTCCAAAATGATAAATTTTTCTGGTTTAAATCTGATGACCTTAACTATCACTTCCGATCAACATTAAATACTTGATGAACCCATACATGGAACTCCAAATGTGCAGTGTTCCTGCACTGCTACAGAGCATGCATTGCAAGGTATTCACACAGTTTCTCGCATAGACTTACCATAAGGAATGAAGCAAGAACTGTAATACACTTTAAACCACAGATGCTCACTCTGGCTTGACGAAAACATCCGAATATTGGCCAAAAGTTGCACAAATCATTGACTTTGAAAGGAAAAGAAACGAGGTATGAAGCATTTATAAATTCCTTGATTGTAGTGAGGTGGTTTAATTTCGTTCCAGTCTATAAAATTAATTTCGGGCCATACTCAACTCTTGCCGATTAATGTAATATAATAGCCGCCTCCTAATCACGGCGTCTGTCTCCGTTGCTTTTGAGCGTGAATGGAAATCGTAGAAATTTTCTGTGGACCAGCATTTAATAATAAAGCGTTTTAAATCGTCAAAAGGTGTGCGCGGTAGCAGGCGCTTTCGATAAAGAACGGGGGGATGCAGCCCCACTGCTGTCGCCACGGCCGCTGCCGGTAGCCAGCAAATTGATCCCGGAGCTTTGCCGCATACGGCGTCCAGAGGAGGACAGTCTGCAGGAAATCTGCCGCAAAATGGTTACTGGATAAAATTTTCATATCGGTGTGTCAGAAAGCGAAATAGGTTGAATCTGCGCTACCATTACGTTCACGTCTTCAGCATTCAGACAGAAGAGGCTATAAAAATATTTTATACCAGCTGCTCTCGATCCACTGACATTATGAACAAGAACAACGCACGCTACCGCTAGACCACAGGCGTAATCAACCTCTGGTTTGTCTATTTGTGGGCAAGCTTTCCTCCAGGAAGTGCCGCAGTCTACAGTGTTGCCAGATTGTGCAGATAACCGGACTTAGAGAATTAGCGAGTTGGCCAGTTTATTTGTCCCATGTCGCGATCGGCACGGACTTAGCCTCTGAAGCGGCCGGCCGCCGGTCGAGTTTTATGCCAGAGAGTGTACCTGTGAATAACACCTGTTATCAATGATCTCACACAACTTCTCCGAAGCACGAAATCATATTCTCGTCGATAGGTGTAAGGAACTGCTCCAAACTTCGATCGGCGAAATTCAATATCCTTGTACAGCATCGTAACACGAGCCGACGCCGAGCAGAAAACAGTTTTTTTGTGATCCTAGATCAAAGGGAACCAACGAAATCGAAACGCTTTCAAAAAAATTTTCTCTTGTTTAATTGCTTCCACCGGACATGTCACGACTATTGCTTTAGTGGGTCAGTTAACAGTTAATGCTGATTGGTATCAAACAATTTGCTTCCCTCAAGCCGTCGATAAAATTAGCAGCAACGACCGAAATAGTCGCATTAATCTTCGTCCTGACAGTAGCAGCTGGCAGCAACACGTCAGAGGATTTATAATCTGACGGAAGGAATCGCCGAATTCATGATTTATCGCCTAACGACGCCTTTATGCTCCATTACGCCAAGAAGAAGAAGCGGTAGAACAATGTTTTTGGGTTTCCAGCGTCAGAGAGGATAAAACTTTATTGCAGAACTGGTCGAAATTAAGAAAAATTGTATAAATTCTAAGGTGTAAGTCGTTTCAGCAACGACAAAAGGATTTATAGGAAAAAAGTTATCCTCTCATAGCTTTTGTTAAAACCTAAATGCAGGCCGTCAAGTTACACACTGAGGTAACTCAGGGGTCATATAACGCCCCCAATTTCCCACGCAAACTCTGAAGAGTCTTTCAATTTCAGGTAATGTTTACAAACATCACAATGGGCTCAAAACAAATTAGTTACAGGTGAGTTCTTTTTCAAACTTTTTGTATTTTCAAGTAGCGATCTACACTGAAGCGCCAAAGAAACTGGAACAGGCATGCGTATCCAAATACAATGTAAACAAGCAGAATACGGCGCTACAGTCGGCAACGCCTTAATAAAACAAGAAGTGTCTGGCGCAGTTGTTAGATCGGTTACTGCTGCTACAATGGCAAGTTATGAAGATTTAGGTGAGTTTCAACGTGGTGTTATAGTCGCCGCAAGAGCGTTGAGACACAGCATCTCCGAGGTAGCGATTAAGTGGGGATTTTCCTATACGATCATTTCACGAGTGTACCGTGAATATCAGGAATCCGGTAAAACATCGAAATTCCGGCATCGCTGCGGCCAGATAAAATTCTGCAAGAACGGGACCAACGACGACTGAAGAGAATCGTGCAACGTGACAGAAGTGCAATCCTTCCACAAATTGCTGCAGATTTCAATGCTGGGCCATCAGTAAGTGCGTGCGAACTATTACACAAAACACCATCGATATGGGCTTTCGGAGCCGATGGCCGACTCGTTCACCCTTGATGACTGCACGACACAAAGCTTTACGCCTCGCCTGGGCCCGTCAACACCGACATTGGACTGTTTGTGACTGGAAGCATATTCCCTGATCGGACGAGTCTCATCCGAAATTGTTTCGGGCGGATGTACTTGTACGTGTATAGAGACAACATCATGAACGCATAGACCTTGCTTGTCAGCAGGGGACTGTTCAAGCTGGTGGAGGCTCTGTAATGGTGTGGGGCGTGTGCAGTTTGAGTGACTTGGGACCCCTGGTACGTCTAGATACAACTCTGACAGGTGAGATGTACGTAAGTATTCTGTCTTATCAACTACTGCCATTCGTATCCATTGTGGATTCCCACAAACGTGTGCAATTCCAACATAACAATGCGACACCACACACGTCCAGAATTGCTACAGAGTAGCTCCAGGAACACTATTCTGAGTTTAAACACTTTCGCTGCCCACCAAACTCCCCAGATATGAACATTTTTGAGCATATCTGTGATGCCTTGCACCGTGTTCTTCAGAAGAGATTTCCACACCGTCGTACTCTTACGGATCTATGGACAGCCTTCCAGGATTCGCGGTGTCAATCCCTTCGAGCTCTACTTCAGACATTAGTTGAGTCCATGCCACGTCATGTTGAGGCATTCCTGCGTGTTGGTGTGGGCCCTACACGATGTTGGGCAGGTGTACCAGTTTTTTTGGCCCTTTATTGTATAGTACTTAACGGATACAGTTGCAGGTTATCTATCTAACGACTTCGACGACCGACATAAATTTGATTTTCAATATTTGATATAATTATTGAAGAGCTGAAAAATTTAAAATGGTTTTAACCTATTTCTTAACAGACAATTTTATGTCACAGATTTAACAGACGCGCATAACAGTTAAAATATTGTCTTGAGGCAGAGTAATTCATGGCACGCAAAATTACGCACACTCGATCCATCCGGTATTCAACAATGGCGGCACTTGGCTACTTCCACCAAACTTTACACATAATTTCAGACCTTCTCGAAACTTTATGTCGCTGACACTCCCCAAAAAATACTGAAAGGATAAAGTTTATCGCTCACTACATTGTCCGTGTTCGTTGAGTAAAACTTCTGTGTCGGGGTAGACGTTTTAATTTATTACTTCTTTAGTACTAATTCTACTCGCAACACATTTTGCACACAATATGCACATATGCCACTGAACGTACCCGCAAAATTAATATCAACGTACGACACATATTTAAGGTGACAAGACGCACTGAACATTGAGACGCGTGAGAAAAAAACGAAGCGCAAATTATACAGAGAAAACTCGTCCATTATTTCAAATAGTTTTAAACATGGAGGTTCGATTGTTTAAAGAATCAACATACAAATAATAATAGTGAGATATGTGATAGAGATCGGCGTTTGCAGATTTTAGGGCACTTATTTAAGATCCGTTGATGCTGCGAAATAGTAATTTCTTTTTAACTAAAAGCACGAATTCCTCTACATCTCTGAAGTATCTTTCGACGTGGCGAGTGCCCATTTTTTTTCCAGCAAGCCAGCAAAGGATTTTTTTTTTCTAGTTTCTCTCATTTGCTGCTCTATTCAGCTTATGGTGGAGAGATATGTTAATTTTTTGACATGAACACAAATAACAGGCTCGTCTACCGTAACTATCCCATTTCTTAAAGTTTTGCTATTTAAAAGAACGCAGATGATCGACAGATTTGTTTCCTGTTTCTATTATGTTAATGACTGTGAGGGCTACGTATAGAGAGTTGGAATGTTAGTAAGTGCATATTACAAATATTTGTGCTTACCTTTCAAATGTACATAAAATGTAGCTTAGTTATGGATAGAGAAATATTGTAGCGCGCATCACGCAGTCATGAAGAGTGAAGAAATTTATTTCACAGGCGTTCCATTTTGTATCGTAAATAGAACTGCTCTTTCACGTGCTCTGCAGACCATGTAGAATCACTTAAACGAACTGTAAAATTTCATTTAAACGTCCAGCGGCAGTTACCTGTAAAATGGTTCCATTTCAGTAATTACCAGTAATGCCATTACCGGATTTTTTGGCCTTGTTGCAAAATCCGTTGCAACGTGAGACAGCGAGCAGCACGTGTTTGGGCAGGAGGCTCGGGCAATCCAGATAAAGCACACACCACGCGAGTTACGTGCACAATAGTACCAAAAAACATTTGAATTTTGCATAGAGAATAGATCGTGGTTCATTCTGCATCATAATGCATCTGAGGAGGTACTATAACGAGACTTAGCGGATTTACCAGTAGGTTGCTGAACATGTATATGGTGAACACATGGTCTTCCTCCAGTACTACCATCCAGTGAAGCCTAATGCAAAAGCTGATACACTGGTAACCGTAAAACTGGCGTTACACACGAAGTGTAGCACGTAAGATTTTAACTGTCTGGAGCAAACACATACTATCGACGTTTCACAATAACGATGATTACGAAAATTACCAGTTGAAAAAAGAAAACTATCCTTAGGATAGAAATGACAAATTCGTAATTATAAATGGATTCGTTGCGACGATGGTGACTTTACTTTTTTACATACGCGTTCCTACTAAGAGTACTCCATTAATATACTTTATGTCCTCGCCAAATAGCCAAATACGAGTTCACCACTTACCCGATAAGTATCTTTCATACTTATTGACTTTTCGCTCTCGAGTTACTAGTTAACCGTCTGTAGCATTTGCAGTTACAATTAGAAGGAAGGTCAGCGTAGGCTGTAATTTTGAGGATTTATTAACAGCAAAATCGATTTTTGATTGCATAATGATCATCTTCAGTGCTGGAAGTTAAAAATGTCATTTTTTTTTACTTTATTGTTATTTTAAAACCTGTACAAATCAGGTAGGCTGGCAGCGGCACACTACGCCGCTCTTCAGCCATAGCGTTTACAACAGTATAAGAACGGAGAATGCTAATCAACAAAGTGACGGGCAAAAGAGAGAGGTCACAGAGACACAAAAAAACACGGAGTCGTTCACACGTGACGATAACAACACTGAAAACACGTTGGCACGGCACACAGAACACTGATGAATCCGACGGCACAAGTGAACGTAGCAGTGGGACGGCGGACACCAAAAACACTAAACGACGTCACACACACGAGACACAGAAGGCGATGATCTCCGGCGCGCGAATGTTCACTATGCGTGTGCGAGTCCGGGGACCTGCCAAGAGAGGAGGAGGAGGAAGGGGAGTGGGAGAGCGAGAGGGGAGAGCAGAGATGCCACGGGCAGGGGAGATAGGGGGGAGGGAGGAAGGGGGAGAGGAAGCCCGGGGGAAGAGGGGGCAGGGAGGGGACGGGGAAAAGGAAAAAGAAGGGAAGAGGAGAGAAGGGAGGGAGGGTGCCGAAAGGAAAGGACACCGGAAGTGGGGGGCGGGGCAGGGTCAACGTTGATAGGAGGGGTAGATGGAGGGGACAAGGACATCATCAGGGAGAGGGAGCTGGCGGAAGCCACCTTGGGAGAGGGTAAGGAGGGTGGAGAGATGGAGACCGGGCGGGACGTGGGAATACAGGCGGGGCAGCAGGCGGGGGTGGGAGAGGATCGGGGATACGAGTGGGTGAGGAGGATCAAGTTTACGGGAGGTGTACAGGATTTAAAAATGTCACATAGCGATCACTGAATAAGGAATAAAAGACCACAAATACACCTGAGTATAAACCAACTGTTGGCAAGAACATACCTTTATCGTACAAATTAAAGCTCCTAGACACTGGTGTCTAGTTATTAGTAGTAACAGAAGCTATAAAACGATCACAATAGCTGAAGCCGCTGTTTACATTCACCTATACAGCGGACCTCGGTGTGACAGGGGCTTGGAACGCCCTCTATGTGACGTATGTCACCTAAAGACTTAACATTACTTTTTTTGCCAAGAGATTACCACAAAATACCAAGTGCGCACTTGCAAATCATTAACTGAATATTTCAAATTTAAAATTATTAAAAATGCATAGCAAAAAGGAAGGGGGAAATACACTTATTGCCAACATACACTGGCGCGTTATTTTCAAAACAACTTAATAAACATGCAAGAATAAACATCAACAGGTAAAATTATAAGGTGTCAGATTACAGGACTAGTAAAGAAGAAAAATTTACAAATAAAATGACATCAAATATAACAGAATTTGATGTAGCACAGTAACCGCCATCCGGCGTGAGAAGTCAGAGGTACAAAGTTCTCAATTTACGAAAAAAATTGCGTTGAAACCTAGAAGTCCAATACATAAATAGTGGTAATTGTACAATAAATGTCACGATTTAACGGGTCAAAATGTCATGAAACATTATGTGTTACAACACATCTCATTCGTCCCGTCGGGACATGTTAACACATTATAACAATTTCTGAGGCTCAATTACAAAAAATCATCGTAATTATGAAAAGCAGAATGATTTAAAAGCACATTGTGGATGCAGAGATCGTTTAGTACACTCATGAGTAAGTTTGCAGTTTCTCGTTACGTTTCTTCTTCCGCTTACTCTTCGAGGCAGCGGGGCACATGTTTCAAAACATCCACTTATAAACCTCCGTATGTTGAAAGTACTGGATGAAACTCTTCGAAGTCGAGATACTGATGTCTATATTATTATTCATTATTGTTTCATTTGTTGATTATTACGAGTCATTGCTGCTGCTGGTAAACAGTCATCTTCGTGGAACAAGGTGTGAATGTGTTCGATAAAATTCCTGGTTAGCTAACGCTCTATGGAGTCACGTATAGACTGTTTTACACTTCATTTGGTACGTGCAGTAAGTTACACTGATGTGAAAAAAGTCATGGGATATCCCTTAATATCGTGTCGGTTCTACTTCCGTCCGCCGTTGTGCAGCACGTCGACGTGGCATGGACTCAGCAAGTCGTTGGAAGTCCCCTGCAGAAATATTGAGCCCTTCTGCCTCTATAGCCGTCCATAATTGCGGCAGTGTTACCGGTGCAGGATAACCTTTCGATTATGTGCCATAGATGTTCGAAGCGATTCATGTCGGGCGATCTGGGTGGCCAGATCATTCGCTCGAATTTTCCATAATGTTCCTCAAACCAGTCGCGAAGAATTTAGACCTGGTGACATGACGCATGGACACCTATAAATATTCCGTCAATTTTTGGTAACATGAGGACTATGGAAGGCTGCAAATGGTCTCGAAGCAGCTGAACATAACCATTTTCAGTTAATGAGCGGTTCGGTTGGACCATTTCGTGCAAACACAACTCGTATCATTATGCAGGCACCATCAACTTGCACAGTGCCTTGCTGACAACTTGGGTCCATGGTTTCGCGGGCTCTGCGCCACACTCAAACCCTACCATCAGCTCTTAGCAACTGAAATCTGGATGTTGTTGTTGTGGTCTTCAGTCCTGAGACTGGTTTGATGCAGCTCTCCATGCTACCCTATCCTGTGCAAGTTTCTTCATCTCCCAGTACCTACTGCAACCTACATCCTTCTGAATCTGCTTAGTGTATTCATCTCTTGGTCTCCCTCTACGATTTTTACCCTCCATACTGCCCTCAAATGCCAAATTCGTGATCCCTTGATGCCTCAGACCATGTCCTACCATCCGGTCCCTTCTTCTCGTCAAGTTGTGCCACAAACTCCTCTTCTCCCCAATTCTATTCAATACCTCCTCATTAGTTATGTGATCTACCCATCTATCTGGCCAGGTAACGGTTTTCCAGTCGTCTAGGGTCCAACCGATATGGCCACGAACCCAGGAGAGGCACAGCATGCAATGTCTTACTGTTAGCAAAGACACTCGCATCGGTCGTCTGCTGCCATAGTCCATTAGCGTCAGATTTCGCCACACAGTCCTGACGGATACTTTCCTCATAAGCCAGACATTGATTTGTACGCAGTACAGCCCGTCTGTTAGCACGCTGCTCTCAGTCGTTAAGTGAAAGCCGTCGGCCACCGTCTTGTCCACGATGAGGTAGTGCCTGAAATTAAGGTATTCTCGGCCCACTATTGACACTGTGGACCCTGTAATATTGAATTCCCTACGTTTCTAGCATTTGTAGACTTAGAGAAAGCTTTTGACAATGTTGACTGGAATACTCTCTTTCAAATTCTAAAGGTGGCAGGGGTAAAATACAGGGAGCGAAAGGCTATTTACAATTTGTACAGAAACCAGATGGCAGTTATAAGAGTCGAGGGACATGAAAGGCAAGCAGTGGTTGGGAAGGGAGTAAGACAGGGTTGTAGCCTCTCCCCGATGTTGTTCAATCTGTATATTGAGCAAGCAGTAAAGGAAACAAAAGAAAAATTCGGAGTAGGTATTAAAATTCATGGAGAAGAAATAAAAACTTTGAGGTTCGCCGATGACATTCTAATTCTGTCAGAGACAGCAAAGGACTTGGAAGAGCAGTTGAACGGAATGGACAGTGTCTTGAAGGGAGGATGTAAGATGAACATCAACAAAAGCAAAACGAGGATAATGGAATGTAGTCGAATTAAGTGGGGTGATGCTGAGGGAATTAGATTAGGAAATGAGACACTTAAAGTAGTAAAGGAGTTTTGCTAGTTGGGGAGCAAAGTAACTGATGATGGTCGAAGTAGAGAGGATATAAAATGTAGACTGGCAATGGCAAGGAAAGCGTTTCTGAAGAAGAGAAGCCCGCATCTCGTGGTCGTGCGGTAGCGTTCTCGCTTCCCACGCCCGGGTTCCCGGGTTCGATTCCCGGCGGGGTCAGGGATTTTCTCTGCCTCGTGATGGCTGGGTGTTGTGTGCTGTCCTTAGGTTAGTTAGGTTTAAGTAGTTCTAAGTTTTAGGGGACTTATGACCACAGCAGTTGAGTCCCATAGTGCTCAGAGCCATTTGAACCATTTTTGAAGAAGAGAAATTTGTTAACATCGAGTATAGATTTGAGTGTCAGGAAGTCGTTTCTGAAAGTATTTGTATGGAGTGTAGCCATATGTGGATGTGAAACATGGATGATAAATAGTTTGGACAAGAAGAGAATAGAAGCTTTTGAAATGTGGTGCTACAGAAGAATGCTGAAGATCAGATGGGTAGATCACATAACTAATGAGGAGGTATTAAATAGGATTGGGGACAAGAGAAGTTTGTGGCACATCTACACTAGAAGAAGGGATCGGTTGGTAGGACATGTTCTGAGGCATCAGGGGATCACAAATTTAGCATTGGAGGGCAGCGTGGAGGGTAAAAATCGTAGAGGGAGGCCAAGAGATGAATACACTAAGCAGATTCAGAAGGATGTAGGTTGTAGTAGGTACTGGGAGATGAAGAAGGTTGCCCAGGATAGAGTAGCATGGAGAGCTCCATCAAACCAGTCTCAGGACTGAAGACCACAACAACAACAACAACAACAACAACAATGACAACTACAAAGCAACACTTCGTTGTACCATGGGCAGTAAATAAGGAAATGCCTTTTGTCACATTTCCTTCATTCCGTCCTCCCCTTCCAGGCAGGTGTATGAATGAAAGAAAGTGTTTGTGCAGACTAGTGGACGACTAGCCAGAGATGTGTAGCATACGGTGTTTACAAGCACAGAGAAGAAGGGAACTTTGAGCGAAGAGGCTAGCATAGGCTTCGGGCTGTGTCGATAGCCTAGAGGGAGTCAGGGAAGTCAGCCAGTGAGGGCTATCCTGCGACTCAGTTTTTGAGCGAGGGGTGCGTTGGCAGCCAGTTGGCCTTGTTCGTCACTCTGTCCCTGGGAACTGATGTGTGCAGTCCTCTCCACGCCGGAAGTCAGTTTGGTTCTACAATACTGTGGCAAACTGGGCTCAATCATTTCGATCAGGTTAGGAACGTGTTTAAAGTCGCCGTTCACAGGGAGATATCAGAAGGTGGTGTAATTTTCATAATTTTGATCGTTTAGCTAGTTAGGACTTGGTAACTTAAGGCAGTGCGGGCGCTCAGCCCAGCACCTTTGTGTGTGGGTAAATTAAGCCACACAGTTCCGCAGCGCGGACTGCTCGCGCGGTTTGAGGCGCCATGTCACGGGTTGCGCGGCCCCTCCCGCCGGAGGTCCGAGTCCTCCCTCGGACATGGTGGTATGTGTTGTTCTAGGGACCGATGACCTCAGCAGTTTGGCCCCTTAGGAATTCACACACATTTGAATACACTCACAATTTCGCAGACTGCAAGAGCTGACAAGTGCGAGAATTATCACAGAATCAGTTTAACAGTTCATGCATCCAAGATGCTGACAAGAAGAATATACAGAACCATAGAAAACAAAATTGTGGATGTATTAGATGGCGATCAGTTTGGCTTTAGGAAAGTCAAAAGCACTAGAGAGGCAATTCTGACGTTGCGGTTGATAATGCAAGCAAGGCTAGAGAAAAATCAAGACATGATCATAAAATTTATGTAGCTGGAAAGAGGGTTAGACAATGTAAAATGGTGCAGAAATTTGGAAATTCTTAGAAAAGTTGTGGTGAGCTATAGGGAGAGGCGGGTAATATACAATATGAAGAAGAGCTATGAGGGAATATTAAGAATGGACGTCCATGAACGATGTGTGCGTATTAAAAAGGGTGTAAGATAGGGACGTACTCTTTCGCCCCTACTGTTCAATCTATACGTCGAACAAGCAATGATGCAAACAAAAGAAAGGTTCAGGAGTGGAATTAAAATTCAAGGTGAAGGGATATGACATTGCTCTCCAGAGTGAAAGTGAAGAATAGTTACACGAGCTGCTCGACTGAATGAAAAGTCTAATGAATACGAAATATGGACTGAGATTAAATCGAAGGAAGAAGAAAGTAATGAGAAGTAGCAGAAATGAGACCAGCGAGAATCTTAACATCAGGATTGATGGTCACAAACTAGATGAAGTTAAGGAAATCTGCTATCTAGGGAGCAAAATATCCAATGACGGACGGAGCAAGGAGCACTTCAAAAGCAGACTAGCCTTGGCAAAAAGGTCATTTCTGGCAAGGGAAGTCTACTAGTATCAAGCATAGGCCTTAACTTAAGAAATAAATTTTTAAGAATGTACGTTTGGGGCACATCATTGTATGGTAGTGAAACATGGACTGTGGGAAAGCCGCAATAGTAGAGAATAGAAGCACTTGAGATGTGGTGCTATAGAAGAATGTTGAAAATTAGGTGGACTGATAACGTAAGGAATGAAGAGGTTCTGCGCACAATCGGAGAGGAAGTAAGTTTGGAAAACACTGACAAGGAGAAGGGACAGGATGACAGGACATCTATTAAGACACCAGGAAATGACTGCCATGGTAGTAGAGGGAGCTACAGCGGGCAAAAACTGTAGAAGAAGACAGAAATTGGAATACATCCAGGAAATAACCGAGGACGTAGGTTGCAAGTGCTACTCTGAGACTAAGAGGTTGGCACAGGAGAATAGGAGAGGAAATAATGGTGGGCCGCATCAAACCAGCCAGAAGATTGAGCACTCAAAAAGAAATAAATTAATTAATTAAGCTCAATGTTCAATAAGTAAAAATGTTTCATGCTGTTATATATTTATTTGGTTTCTTAACAATATTTACTATGCCGATGTTTTTCTAGTGTTCGTGGTCACAATGTGGGATTTCTTAGTTACCGGTTTCAAATGTGCATTAAACGTGTGGAAACTTTGCCAAAGCAGTGATTCAAGTAAAATTTTCATATTTTTGGAGTTTTCTTTGTGGTGTGGTATTGCTTAACGTACCACAGCAAGTGGTTGAAAGGAATGTTGAACTTTGGTATTATTTGAGATAAAGCTGAACTACCCCCTAAATTAAATGTTAACTGTGCTAGGGGTCCAATGGAATAATTTTGAAGAAATGTGATTTATATTTAGAGGTATTTCTGTGGAGCCAGGACTTGTACACTTTGCGCCAAGGACAACAGCCAAACTCACTGTAGCTGGTGCTCATTAAAATGCCTGTTGACTATAATTGTGTATTCTGTGTCATGAAGTGGGTGCGTAATGAAAGTGATTTTGTATACACGCATCAAAAAGGGTTTTGCATCACCCTGGTTCCCAGAAATCTTGAAAGACGTTGACTGTGGATATTGTATCACAGACACAGTCCCTTTGACTGTTCAAAGATGTCACTAAACCCGCCCAAAGATGTAAACAACCATGCATGAGCAGCGCCTATTACAGACAGCCGATCAGTTCCAGCCATCTCACCAGGAAGGAGGTACACAGCTCGTGTTGCCTGTAGTTCAACCATGCCTAGACGGCGAATAACACGGTTCAATCACGTGCGCGTTGTTATTTTGTGCCAGAAAGGGCTCTCAACAAGGGAAGTATACAGGTGTTTCGGGTGAACCAAAGCGATGTTGTTCGGACATGGAGGAGATACAAGGAGACAGGAACCGTCGATGACATGCCTCGGTCATGCCGCCCAAGGGCTACTACTGCAGTGGGTGACCGCTACCTACGGATTATGGCTCGGAGGAACCCTGGCAGCAATGACACCATGCTGAATAATACTTTTCGTGCAGCCCCAGGACGTCGGGTTACGACACAAAGTATGCGCAATAGGCTACATGATGCACAACTTCACTCCCGACGTCCATGGCTAGGTCCATCTTTGCAACCACGACACCATGCAGCGTGGTGCAAATGGGCCCAACAACATGCCGAATGGACCGCTCATGATTAACATCATGTTCTCTTCACCGATGACTGTCGCAAATCCTTTCAACCAGACAGTCGTCGGAGAAGTGTTTGGAGGCAACCTCGTCAGACCGAACGCCTTAGACACACTGTCCAGCGAGTGCAGCAAGGTGGATATTCCCTGACGTTTTGGGGTGGCATCATGTGGGGCCGACGTACGCTACTGGTGGCCATGGATGGCGCCGTAACGGCGGTACGATACGTGAATCCATCGTCCGACCGACAATGCAACCATATCGGCAGCATATTGGCGAGACATTCGTCTTCATGGATGTCAATTCACGTCCCCCATCGTGCACATCGTATGAATGACTTCATTCGCAATAACAACATCGCTCGACTAGAGTGGCCAGCATGTTCTCCAGGCATGAACCCTGTCGACATGCCTGGGATGTACTGAAAACGGCTGTTTATGGACGACGTGATCCACCAACCACTCTGAGGGACCTACGCCGATTCGCCATTGAGGAGTGGGACAATCTGGACCAACAGTGTCTTGATGAACTTGTCGATAGTTTGCCATGACGAATACAGGAATGCATCAATGCAAGAGGACGTGCTATTGGATATTAGCGGTATCGGTGTGTACAGTAATCTGGACGATCACCTCTGATGTTTTCCTTGTATGGTGGTACAACATGCAATGTGTGGTTTTCATGAGTAATAAAAAGGGTGTAAATGATGTTTGTGTTGATCTCTATTCCAATTTTCTGTATAGGTTCCGGAAATATCGGAACCCAGGTGATGCAAAACTTTTTTTCATATGTGTATCTTGTGTGCTTTTTAGATGGATTTTCTTTTTGATAGGTTTTGATACCACGTGCTTGGCCATGTGTGTTCTGGCTAACGTAGTGGGGAGAACAATAGCTTAACATCTTTCCAGAATAAATGGGAATATAAATCATATTTCATAGAAACTGATAGATTTTGCGCGTTTCTGATTTTCCTTGAAAAATGATGGTTTGGTTCAGGGGCTGATTTTGTAATCAGATAGATGCAGATTATCCCAAATCTATGGTAACTTGTTTCACCTCTACTGAACGGTTATAAGCTTTACGAGGGAAATACATATGCCGAGAACATTTGATTATTTTCAGATTAAAGTTGGTGTTCAGTTATGAGTTGCGAATGTGATATGTTGTCTGGTACTTTCTAATGATCATAAGCCACAGTAGTTAGGTTTCAGTACGGCATATAATAAATAAGCTAAATTAACTTCGATCATTATTTAAAGAATTTGCGAACCTCGGTACTACTAGGTGCTATAGTGCAAGCATCTGGTACTGTCATTTGTTTGATCTCACAGTCAGTAGTGTTTAAAAGATGGTTCGTAATGAAAAAAATGCTCTGGGTGATAATGTGCGACGAATGATGATAGAATTTTTGTTATTTTTCTTCCTCTCATGTCCACCGCGTCCCAACAGTGTGACACAAGTAAATTTAGTTTAGGTGACAAATTAAATTTCAGGTTGGGAATTACCAAACTGTTTTATTGTGGATATTTGTGCAAAAATTGAGTCTATACTATTCTCGTGAATCTGAGAGAAATCTGTTTTCTCAATAAACACGTTAAATCTTGTTTGGATTCACGACAGCGGTTTTCACAATTGGGAAACCTCCATCTCATTCCCAACAACAGAAGTAAGGAAAGAATAATTGAAAGTTAAAAAAATTATTAAAAATTAGGCAAATTTGTCATATAGGAATAAGAGCACGGAGAGGGTAGTTAGGTAATTGTCGCGCATAATGCAAAAGCTCCCCTCTTGCCTCCCTTTGGTCTGATGGCCATGTTATGCCACTGTGATAGGGAATGTTATCCGTTGCACAACTATTTAGTTTGTGAATACAGAAGTTAGCACTATGAGTTTGAGATAACTTATCTGTACATTAAATTACTTTTTATTATAAGAGATCCGTATTGTGGATTGTCAAGAGAGACGAAACGAGGTATGATGAGGATAAAAATTATACAAATGTTTCTGATGCCCATATAATAAGTAATAATAACAAACAAATGCGAGTACTCTGTGGAAGATCTGCTTTAGGAATAACAGAATACAGAAAACAAGCTTTAAGGCCGATTTCTACAAGTGGGAGTACGATTGCGTGGTGTAAAGTGATGCCATTATACCAAAGAGTGGGGACACTTGTTATTGTTGTCCAACATCCGTGACAAGAAGAAAAACGTGTAAAACGTAGCATTTCGCTCCAGCAGACAAAGACAGACAGCAATGGTTTCCCCGACACTTGCCCAGATGTTTTGCTATTTCAGCGGATTACGCTGAGTCGTTCCACTAACGCTGGGCCTGCAGTTTTAAAACAGCGAGCACAGAACTCTAAAAGTAAACGACGGCTTCCAGGAAACTAATTGCCGACGTAATTGGAACTCCGGTTGCCGACAGCAGGAACGCCAATAGATGCGACTCTTACTCCCAGACAGGCCATCAGTATCGTCGCTCTCTGCTGAGGACCGCCATCGTGGAATTCCAGTGTAGTGGATCGGTCTCCACGTCTTCGGGTTTCAATGTTGCTGCTGCGACGCTGAGCACGACACAAAACGCAGCCGGCCTCCACTTTAAATCAACAGGTCAAGCCACAATGGAGTTTGTAACGACGCTGGTCAGTGATACGATCACTGTCTCCGTTGAAGAAGGCGATACACTACTTGTTAACAACTCGATAGAATAAAATTTCTTATATAGAATTTATTATATAGAATTATACTACTGTCCATTAAAATTGCTACACCACGAAGATGACGTGCTACAGACGCGAAATTTAACCGACAGGAAGAAGATGCTGTGATATGCAAATGATGAACATTCACACAAGGTTGGCGCCGGTGGCGACACCTACAGCGTGCTGACATGAGGGAAGTTTCCAACCGATTTCTCATACAGAGACAGCAATTGACCGGCGTTGCCTGGTGAAACGTTGTTGTGATGCCTCGTGTAAGGAGGAGAAATGCGTACCATCAAGTTTCCGACTTTGATAAAGGTCGGATTGCAGCCTATCGCGATTGCGGTTTATCGTATCGCAACACTGCTGATCGCGTTGGTCGAGATCCAATGACTGTTAGCAGAATATGGAATCGGTGGGTTCAGGAGGGTAATACAGAACGCCGTGCTGGATCCCAATGGCCTCGTATCACTAGCAGTCGAGATGACAGGCATCTTATCCGCATGGCTGTAACGGATCGTGCAGCCACGTCTCGATCTCTGAGTCAACACATGGGGACGTTTACAAGACAACAACCATCTGCGTGAACAGTTAGACGACGTTTTCAGCAGCTTGGACTATCAGCTCGGAGACCACGGCTGCTGTTACCCTTGACGATGCATCACAGACAGGAGCACCTGCGATGGTGTACTCGACGACGAACCTGGGTGCACGAATGGCAAAACGCCATTTTCTCGGATGAATCCAGGTTCTGTTTACAGCATCACGATGTTCGCATCCGTGTTTGGCGACATCACGGTGAACGCACGTTGGAAGCGTGTATTCGTCATCGCCATACTGGCGTATCACCCGGCGTGATTGTATGGGGTGCCGTTGGTTACACGTCTCGGTCAAGTCTGGTTCGCACTGACTGCACTTTGCACAGTGGACGTTACATTTCAAATGTGTTACGACCCGTGGCTCTACCTTTCATTCGATCCCTGCAAAACCCTACATTTCAGCAGGATAATGCACGACCGCATGTTGCAGGTCCTGTACGGGCCTTTCTGGATACAGAAAATGTTCGACTGCTGCCCTGGCCAGCACATTCTCCAGATCTCTCACCAATTGAAAACGACTGATCAATGGTGACCGAGCAACTGGCACGTCGCAATACGGCAGTCACTACACTTGATCAGTTGTGGTATCGTGTTGAAGCTGCATGGGCAGCTGTACCTGTACACGCCATCCAAGCTCTGTTTGAGTCAACGCCGTGGCGTATCAAGGCCGTTATTACGGCCGGAGGTGGTTGTTCTGGGTACTGATTTCTCAGGATCTAAGCACCAAAATTGCGTGAAAATGCAATCACATGTCAGTTGTAGTATATTTGTGCAACGAATACCCGTTTGTCATTTGCATTTCTACTTGGTGTAGCAATTTTAATGGCCAGTAGTGCAGAATGACTAAGCGAGAAAAGGAAAAATTATTAATATTTGAAAGAAGAGTCATGAAGAAGATATTGGGACCACTTTTAGATAACGAAGAATGGAGGAGGATGAAAAACTAGAAAATCTACCTTCTGATGCGACAACCAACTTTCCTACAGAAGTTAAAGAGCAAAAGAATACAATGTGCTGGTCATGTAGCCCGTATGGCAGATGGAAGGCAGGCAAAGATGTCACTAGAGTGGAAACCAAACACCAAACGCCCCATTGTACGACCAAGGCAGCGCTGGAAGGACGACCTGGCGAAGGACCTAGCAGCTCTGGGAACTGAAGACACCTGGTGGAACCGAGCACAAAATAGAATGGATTGGAGGCAGTTTGTGGAAGCAGCGCGTGGTTTGCATGGCCTGTGATCGCTGGATATCTGTCAATATAGAATTAGTTCTTCGTCTGTACAGGGTGGCAGCCAGTGAAGGAAATTTTAGCGAACTGGTGTGAAAAATTTTATTTCAAAGGCCCATGTCAAAATGTTACGAGTTTTCTCCCAGAGCAACTTCCGCTGTATCTGCGTGACACAAGTTGCCTGCCAGGCAGTTCTGTCCAGTTAAGGCTGCTGACAAGAGACGTCTTGAGTCCTCTGCGGAAATCGCTAGCGAATTCACACAATCGGTTTTAGCCATAGCGTGTCCGGGTTCGATTTCCGGCTGGGTTGGGAAATTTTCTACGCCCAGGGACTGGGTGTTGTGCTGTCCTCATCATCATCCTATCATCCTCATCGACTGCAGGTCGCCGAAGTGGCGTCAAATTGAAAGACCGGCACCCGGCGAACGTTCTGCCCGACGGGGACGCCCTAGCCATACGATTAAATAAATAAATATTGTTTCTTTCTAAATCCCTTTTAACTTCATTGACCCAGCCTGTTGTGGACTTCCTACCCAAAAAGTATTTGAAAACTCTTTAGTTAATCTACTGTCTTGTATTCGAAATAAAGCCCCCCCCCCCCCCCAAAAAAGCCTTCTTTTTCTCATTACGTATGAAATATTTTCTATATTTCGGTATATTTCAGCAATACTTCGTAATTTACAACCTTCTGCTGTGTTTTGTGGTCCTAATATTTTCTTTTTAATTCCATCTTTTTAATACTTCTGTCGGCCGGGGTGGCCGAGCGGTTCTAGGCGCTTCAGGCTCGAAACGCGTGACCACTACGGTCGTAGGTTCGAGTCCTGCCTCGGGCATGGATGTGTGTGATGTCCTTAGGTTAGTTAAGTTTAAGTAGTTATAAGTTCTAGGGGACTGACGACCTCAGAGGTTAAGTCCCATAGTGCTCAGAGCCATTTTTTAGTACTTCTAATTAATGTAATTTATAGTTTATTGCCAGGAATTAGCTTGCATGTAGGCATTATTTCGAAATAATACTGACCATAACTCTAAAATTTGGAATATATAGGTGACTTTTCATTTGAAACCCTGTAGTGTATATATCAGCGTAATCAGGAAAACTACAGAATTTAATAAAGTCACAAAAGAAATCAATTTTTCCACCATTTATAAGTACTCTCTACCCTTAAAAAGAGTTTGGGTGACGCTGTCACCTTGTCGTACACCTGGTTTTATTTTGAAAGGCTGCGAAATTTCTCCTATAAATTTTACTTTACAGACTGCATTTGTAAGTGTTTCTTGGATTAGATTTGACAGCTTAGACTTTACGCCGAACTATCGAATTATTTTATCTATAGCTTGTCTCTCAGCAGAACCAAAATCCTTTTTGAAATGCACAAACATAACTACAATGTCCTTTGAATTAAGAAATCTGTGGCGAATTACTGATCAGAGATTAAATATTTGTTCTGAACATGACCTTCCTTTCCTAATTCACCTTGATATTCATCTAAACGACTGTCTAATGTTGTTTCTATTCTGCTTAATAAAATCTTAGAAAGTACTTTATATGATACCGGCAGTAAAGAGAGTCCTCTGTAGTTATTTACATCCTGTTTATTACCTTTTTGCCAACGGCCTTGCCGTAGTGGTAACACCGATTCACGTCAGATCACCGAAATTAAGCGCTTGGCTGCTTCTTGGGTTGGTGACCATCTGGTCTGCCGAGCGCTGTTGGGAAGTGGGGTGCACTCAGCCCTTGTGAGGCAAACTGAGGAGCTACTTGATTGAGAAGTAGCGGCTCTGGTCTAGCAAACTGACAAAACGCCCCCCCCCCCCCCCCATATCCGCATCCAATGATGCCTTTGGTCTGAGAATGACATGGCGGCCGATCGGTAGCATTGGACCATCATGGCCTGTTCGGGCGGGGTTAAGTTTAGTTTCATTACCTTTTTTGTGGAGTGGGTGTATTAGGGCAACTGTCCATTAATCTGGGATATATTCTGTTCTCCAGATTTCTTCAAATTTAGCTCCTTTACTATGTTTGGCTAGGACCACATCAAATGTTGAGCTGTAATAGAATCTCCTCCACTAACTTTGTTGTGTTTGAGGGTCTTAATTACTTCTTCAATTAAGTTGTCGGTAAATCCTCTTCCAAGTTTTCATTAATATTTGAGAATTACAATTTATGACTCGGTTCAGGAGAATTCATAAGCTGATATAAATATCCTGCTAGTATTTCACAATTTTCGGTATTGCTTAACCCAATTCTGCCGTTTTGATTTTTGAAACAGACATTTGTAGCATGGTACTCCTTTAATTTGTTCTTAAAATTTTGATAAAGGTGATGGGTATTATTTTTCACAATGGCCTTTGCCACTGATGGTATCTATGTTATTACAGATCCTTGTTGTACGCCCGATGTGCCATGTCACTCTCTAAATGTTTTTTTCATCCCAAATACATTTTTATGACATGATTTTTGGTTGCCATACATTTCTCCTGCTACGATGTAAATCAGTGGATTTTAGGTTACGGAATGTATGTGACTTTTAGATAATGAGTGCCATTGTAATTTTATTTTCAGATCCCTATTAATTATCTGGGTCTGCTATCTTAAGTTCAAAATGGCTCTGAGCACTATGGGACTTAACATCTGAGGTCATCAGTACCTTAGAACTTAGAACTACTTAAACCTAACTAACCTCAGGACATCACACACATCCATGCCCTGAACCTGAAACCGTAGCGGTCGCGCGGTTGCAGACTGTAGCGCCTAGAACCGCTCGGCCACCCAGGCCGGCGCTATCTTAAGTAATCTGTTTCCTGCGCCTTGTACTGAAGTAATTTTCCTTGTAGTATATAAGCTTCATGGAAAATCTCGAAAGGCAGTCCGTATATAGTCACCAATAATGTGACACATTATTCTCAAGTTCTTTGGTTCTGGTGAACCAGTCGACCTTGTTATTAATTTTTGTGACCAAAATATTCAGTAACAACAATTGTCAACAGCAGAACACGTGGTCCATAGAGAATTATTAATTACCACTGCCAAATGATTCAAATGGCTCTGAGCACTATGGGACTTAACTTCTGTGGTCATCAGCCCCCTAGAACTTAGAACTACTTAAAGCTAACTAACCTAAGGACATCACACACATCCATGCCCGAAGCAGGATTCGAACCTGCGACCGTAGCGGTCACGCGGTTCCAGACTGAAGCGCCTTTAACCGCACGGCCACACCGGCCGGCACCACTACCAAGACAAGTTCAGTAAACCGTTAGTCAATATTACATCACGTGGTCCACAGTGTCTCATTTCGTGAGCTACGTATTTGTCTTTGTAGTACAATACCCAGATACGACATGTCGGCTGTTCTCATAGTTGAGGACAAAACTCAGTATAAAGCAAAGTAGAGTTATTGCTGTAATAGAACCTATTCTTATATTTCTCTTTACCTTCCGTCTATTTTTACAGTCATAATCGCATCTCCAGTTTGTGTCTGCATGATCTGGCTAACCTCAGGAACTACTTTGATAGGATGCTCCCTAATACGTAGGCTGATTCATGAGGACCTGTTGTGTACATAACCTATAAGTATTACGTACAACGGATTGAAACTGCCGGTAGAGCAGTTGGCTGAACAATGATGAACTAAAGCCTCTCGCTGCAGTGAAATCGATACCATTGCCATCTCCCGGTGAATGGGAGAAATCCCTGGAATCATCCATACATACTGTAGACATAATGAAACGTGACTGCATGCCATGGTTTAGATTAGATTAGATTAGATTAATACTAGTTCCATGGATCATGAATACGATATTTCGTAATGATGTGGAACGAGTCAAATTTTCCAATACATGACATAATTAAGTTAATTTAGCAACATACTTAAGTTAATATAACAACTTTTTTAATTTTTTAATTTTTAATAATTTTTTTTTGTTACTTTATATCTAAAAATTCCGCTATGGAGTAGAAGGAGTTGTCATTCAGTAATTCTTTTAATTTCTTCTTAAATACTTGTTGGTTATCTGCCAGACTTTTGATACTATTTGGTAATTCACCCCTTTCTGTGCCAAAGTTAGATTTAATCTTGAATAGTGAAGATAATCCTTTCTCCTAGTATTGTAGTTAGCATGAACTACCTCTAGTGGTAGGCCATCGCGAGGTAATAAAAATGTCAATGAAATATGGAAGACTAAATTCGTCCCTCTTGGGAAATTTCCTGGCGTTTGCTGCGTAAACCATTTAAGTTGTATGAAAGTGATGAAATTCAGTTACCTACTGTTGTTCCCTGACTTTTAATCATAACACCACACCGAGGTCTGCAAATAAAATTACTTATGCACCAGACAAGTCGTCTAGCTGTCCATATTTGTGCGTGCGAGAATGGGGCAGTTAAATGTGGGCTGCCATGGGATACATCCTAATGCTATAAAAAAAAGAAGAATTTAAAAGCGAAGGTGCGAAATGAAAGCTCTTTTCTTTTTTTAGTCTCTTCAATTAATTATAACGTAAATTGCACAATAATGTTTTATGGAGTTTAATGATCAGCCTCAACTGCTGCGTTGTAGGCTTTTGATTTTAAAATCTCTCGAAGATGAAGACAGAATTTTCTGGGCCCCACATCACAAGTTCAGTAGAGGGCTTCATACGAGAGGCAATCAATAAGTAGTGCAACACTTTTTATCTGAAAACAGGTGGGTTCTATTCAGGATTCCAGTACACTGCAGTATTCAACACTCTTTCAGCTACAAAACCGTATTTGGCAACATAATCCCTCTTCATTGTGTCGGCCTTAGGACGCCTTACTGGAAGGGCGTGAATGCCAGCATGGTATCAGTTTACTGCGGCAAGCACTGTTGGCAAGTGGGATGCACTCCGACCTTCTGAGGCAAACTGAGGAGCTACGTGATTGAGAAGCAAAGCCCCTCCAAATTCGCATGCAGTGACGCATGTGGGTGAGGATGACACGGTGGCCGGTCGGTCCGTTGGGTCTTCCAAGGCCTGTTCGGACGTAGTTTAAGTTTTAATCGGTCTTCTGGTTGACGTCGGAGCCAACGTTTTGCTACATGAATAACCCCCCTATCATTTCCGCGGAATGAATTCTTCATACCGCCAAACGGACGGAAGTCTGATGATGCGAGATCTGGGCTGTATGGTGGATGAGGAAAAAGAGTGGAATGAAGTAATATGAGCTCGTCTCGGGTACATAAGCTTGTATGAGATCTTGAGTAGTCATGAAGAAGGACAAGTTCGTTTACTTTTTTTTTTTTTTTTTTTTTTTTTTTTTTGCGACAAACACGCTGACGTCATTTCTTCAATTTCCTGAGCGTAGCACAATATATTTCTGAGTCCTCCATGATGGAGAACGTCAAACGGAATAATCCATTGAGGATCCCAAAAGACCTTCCCTATGACTTTCCATGCTGAGGGTGCAGGTTTGAACTTTTCCTTGGAAGGAGAGCTCATGTGGCGCCACTCCATGGATTGCCGTTTTGTCTCCGGTTTGAGTAATGCACCCGTGTTTCAATGCTTTTTACAATTTTCGACAAAAAATCTCACGACCAGCCTCGCAAAGCGCGATCAGTCCCGCAAAGAATGTCGTTCGATGCTGTTTATGGTCTTCTATTAAGTGGCGACACACACAGCAGGCACACATTGGCACAGAAGTGTGTTAGCACTAACAACAGAATTATCCAGTTTTGTAGTGAGGTGTTTGATGGTGGTCTGTGGATCATCTCGAATTACAGTGTCCACACATTTAAACATTGCAGGAGTCACAGACGTCTACAGCTGGCTGGCATGTGGAACATCGGACAGGTTTGCGCGAACTTGTTGCGAAGATGACAGATGGGTCACCAAACGTCTTACCGTGTTTTTGTACACTGCCAGGTCTAAAACAAATGGTTAAAATGGCTCTGAGCACTGTGGGACTTAACATCTGAGGTCGTCAGTCCTGTAGAACTTAGAACTACTTAAACCTAACGAACCCAAGGACATCACACACATCCATGCCCGACGCAGGATTCGAACCTGCGACCGTAGCGTTCGCGCGGTTCCAGACTGAAGCGCCTAGAACCGCTCCGCCACAACGACCGGCTCTGCCCGGTCTCCATAGACATTTAGCACGTTCCTATGAATGTCTGCGATGCTCTGATTTACCTCGAAAAGAAACTCACTGACAGTTCTCTGTTTGGAATTCACCTCCGTCACAGGCGCCATTTTGAAGGCTACGTATAGCGCAGCCACTTATATGAAACTATAGAAGCTGAAACGGGATTATTCCACAATGTCCCACAGCAAATTCCACATTTTTCAACCGAAATTGGCCGGCAGGAGTGGCCGAGCGATTCTAGGCGGTACAGTCTGGAACCGCGCGGCCGCTGCGGTCGCAGGTTCGAATTCTGCCTCGGGCATGGATGTGTGTGATGTCCTTAGATTGGTTAGGTTTAAGTTGTTCTAAGTTCTAGAGGACTGATGACCTCAGAAGTTAAGTCCCATAGTGCTCAGAGTCATTTGTGAACAACCGAAATTTACCGAGAAAACAAAAGTTTTCCATTACTTAGTGAACGCTCTCCTAGTTTTAAGGCACACCGCAATGACCAAAGATTAATATTAGAATAGGAAAACACATCAGTTTTCTAATTGGAGACAGAGGTCACGCCTTATAATCAGATCCATAAACTGTCACGCAACTAGCGCAGGTTTCAGATTATATTCTTCGAGACATAAGCACGGTAATTCACCTTACACCGTCTTCAGGATAGGATGATAAGAGCAGTAATTCCGCATATGAAGCCCTCGCCACGAAGCGCTGAGTGTTTAGAAAGCTGGACGCAGTGACATCGAGATGTGGCCGTACCATTCAGCATAATGTTATGGCAGAAACGCTGCGGGCAAACCCATTAGGAGGAACTGCGCAAAAAAAGCTCGCGGCGATGTCACGCGCAACCGCAGCGGTCGTTGGCCGAAATTCCGCAGGAGCCCCGATCCGCGCCGCATAAACTGACCGGCCACCGCTGCATGCTCGTAAAGTGAGTGCCGCTCGTAAAGTGGTTGGCCGACGCACGCCGACGGCAGCGCCACGCATGCCCCAGCGTACGGTGGAGCGGCAGACTACCTGCGGCGCGAGCTGATCCAGGGCTGTTCGCAGTGGCGCGTCTCCAGTCCAGTAGTGGTGCACCGTGAGGCCATGTGAAGGACATTCATACCAGGGTACTAGCACAAACAGGCAGCCTGGGTGGCTGACTAATGGGATAAGAATATCTTGTAGAACAAAGTGGCAATTATATCAAAACGTTAGAAACAGTCAAAATATAAATGCAGCAGCCCATTACAAACAGTATTGTAAGGTGCTTAAAAAAGTTATTAGGAAGGCAAAAAGTATGTGGTATGCAGATAGAATAGCTAAGTCTCAAGATAAAATTAAAACCATATGGTCAGTCGTAAAGGAAGTGGCTGGTCTGCAGAGACAGGTCGAGAATATAGAATCAGTGCGTAGTGGGGATGTCCGTGTTACTGATAAGTCGCATATATGTACAGTACTTAATAATCACTTTCTGAATATAGCAGGTGAACTAAATAGAAACCTAGTCCCAACAGGGAATCATATAGCGCTCTTAGAAAAAAGTGTTCCGAGACTGTTACCTGAAATGCTCCTCCATGATACTGACAAGAGGGAGATTGAGTTAATAATTAAATCACTAAAGACCAAGAACCCTCATGGATATGACGGGGTATCTAGCAGAATACTGAAGTATTGTTCTACGTATGTTAGCTCAGTACTTAGCCATATCTGTAACTTTTCCTTTAGGAGTGGTCGGTTTCCTGACCGATTAAAGTACTCGGTAGTGAAGCCACTTTATAAAAAGGGAGACAGGGATAATGTTGACAATTATAGACCTATTTCTATGCCATCGGTGTTTGCTAAAGTTATCGAGAGGGTTGTATATACAAGGTTACTGCAGCATTTAAATTCACATAATTTGCTGTCAAATGTACAGTTTGGTTTTAGAAATGGCTTAACAACTGAAAATGCTATAGTCTCTTTTCTCTGTGAGGATTTGGACGGATTAAATAAAAGGTTGCGAACGTTAGGTGTTTTCTTTGATTTAACGAAGGCTTTTGACTGTGTTGACCACAAAATATTACTGCAGAAGTTGGAACATTATGGAGTAAGGGGAGTAGCTTACAATTGGTTCGCCTCCTACCTTAAGAACAGAAAGCAGAAGGTAATTCTCCGCAATATTGAGAGTGGTAATGATGTTCAGTCCCAATGGGGCACTGTTAAATGGGGCGTTCCCCAGGGGTCGGTGCTGGGGCCACTGCTGTTTCTTGTTTATATAAATGATAATGCCTTCTAGTATTACAGGTGATTCAAAAATATTTCTGTTTGCTGATGACACCACCTTGGTAGTGAAGGATCTTGTGTGTAATATTGAAACATTATCAAATAATGTAGTTCATGATCTAAGTTCGTGGCTTGTGGAAAATAATTTGATGATAAATCACAGTAAGACTCAGTTTTTACAGTTTCTAACACACAATTCAACAAGAACTGACATTTTAATCAGACAGAATGGGCATGTTATAAGCGAGACGGAACAGTTCAAGTTCCTAGGCGTACGGATGGATAGTAAGCTGTTGTGGAAAGCCCATGTTCAGGATCTTGTTCAGAAACTAAATACCGCTTTATTTACCATTAGAACAGTATCGGAAATAAGTGACATTTCAACACGAAAAGTAGTATACTTCGCATATTTTCATACGCTTATGTCATATGGTATTATTTTTTGGGGTAATTCTTCTGATTCAAAAAGGGTATTTTTGGCTCAAAAACGGGCTGTTCGAGCTATGTATGGTGTAAGTTCGAAAACCTCTTGTCGACCCCTATTCAATAGCCTGGGAATTTTGACATTGCCCTCACAGTATGTATTTTCTTTAATGTCGTTTGTTGTTAGCAATATTAGCTTATTCCCAAGAGTTAGCAGCTTTCACTCAGTTAATACTAGGCAGAAATCAAATCTGCATGTGGAATGCACTTCCTTGACTCTTGTGCAGAAAGGAGTGCAGTATTCTGCTGCATCCATTTTCAATAAGCTACCACAAGAACTCAAAAATCTTAGCAGTAGCCCAAACACTTTTAAGTCTAAACTGAAGAGTTTCCTCATGGCTCACTCCTTCTATTCTGTCGAGGAGCTCCTGGAAGAGATAAAAAATTAAGCAAATTCCAGTGTTACATTCTTGATTTTCTTTATTTAAACTAACGACTTGCCGCCTGAATATGTTTCTTATATTTCATTTTATCTGTTTCTGCAATCGTGTTATAATTTCATGTATTGACTCGTTCCATGACCATGGAGACTTCTCCTAAATGTGGTCCCACGGAACAATAAATAAATAAATAAAATAAATAAAATAAACAAACATGGATAATCTCAATGACTGGTGGCCTCTTAAGCAACCTAGCTAAAAATTTTACACAGACAGTGCCAGTCAAAAAAGTGCATCTGGAAAGACAATGTGGTATGATGACGTCATTTGCCAGTTAGGGGGATACCAGATGTACTGATAATGGTTTCAACGCCGTTCGCCTACAGGTAGCATAGTGGCGTAGCTACCAGAGTCCCATCTGTGCCTACCCATTAATACAGAATGCTCTCAGCCAGAACGCTTAGTGTCATACAAATATGTGTAGCAATCAGGCAAATACACTACTGGCCATTAAAATTGCAACACCACGAAGATGATTTGCTACAGAAGCCAAATTTAACCGACAGCAAGAAGATGCTGTGATATGCAAATGATTAGCTTTCCAGAGTATTCACATAATGTTGGCCCCAGTGGCGACACCTACAACGTGCTGACACGAGGGAAGGTTCCAACCATACACAAACAGCAGTTGACCGGCGTTGCCTGATGAAACGTTGTTGTGATGCCTCGTGTAATGAGGCGAAATGCGTACAATCACGTGTCCGACTTTGATAAAGGTCGGATTGTAGCCTATCGCGATTGCGGTTTATCGTATCGCGACATTGCTGCTCGCGTTGGTCGAGATCCAATGACTGTTAGCAGAATATGGAATCGGTGGTTTCAGGAGGGTAATACGGAACGCCGTGCTGCATCCCAACGGCCTCGTATCACTAGCAGTCGAGATGACACGCATCCGCATGGCTGTAACGGATCGTGCAAACACGTCTCGATCCCTCAGTCAACAGATGGGGACGTTTGTAAGACAACAATCATCTACACCAACAGTTCGACGACGCTTGCAGCAGCATCGACTGTCAGCTCGGAGACCATGGCTGCGGCTACCCTTGACGCTGCATCACAGACAGGAGGGCCTGCGATGGTGTACTCAATGGCGAACCTGGGTGCACGAATGGCAAAACGTCATATTTTCGGATGAATCCATGTTCTGTTTACAGCATCATGATGGTCGCATCCGTGTTTGGCGGCATCGCGGTGAACGCACATTGGAAGCGTGTATTCGTCATCGCCATACTGGCGTATCACCTGGCGTGACGGTATGGTGTGCCATTGGTTACACTTCTCGCTCACTTCTTCTTCGCATTGACGGCATTTTGAACAGTAGACGTTACATTTCAGATGTGTTACGACCCGTGGCTCTACCCTTCTTTCGATCCCTGCGAAACCCTACATTTCAGCAGGATAATGCACGACCGCATGTTGCAGGTCCTGTACGGGCCTTTCTGGATACAGAAAATTTTCGACTGGTGCCCTGGCCACGACATTCTCTAGGTCTCTCATCAATTGAAAATGTCTGGTGAATGGCGGCCGAGCAACTGGCTCGTCACAATACCCCAGTCACTACTCTTGATGAACTGTGGTATCGTGTTGAAGCTGCATGGGCTGCTGTAGCTGTACACGCCATCCAAGCTGACTCAATGCCCAAGCGTATTACTGCCAGAGGTGGTTGTTCTGGGTACTGATTTCTCAGGATCTATGCACCCAAATTGCATGAAAATGTAATCACATGTCAGTTCTAGTATAATTTATTTGTCCAGTGAATACCCATTTATCATCTGCATTTCTTCTTGGTGTAGCAATTTTAATGGCCAGTAGTGTAAGACGTGGAGATGTACTCTTGCATCCTGCACCCAACTCAGTGAGTCTGAAAGTGGTCAAATTGCTGCTATCTGAGTGGTATGATGGTCCTTTTGGAGCACTGCCACAAAAGTTGGACATGCTGAATCAGTTGTGAAATGGTGCTGTTTCTAGTGGTTATGAGAACATTCTAAAAACCTATAGATGAGTTTCTGAATGTCCAACGCAGCATAGATGCCCACCAGGGTCGTTGTGTTGGGTGGATAACAGAGGCATGTCGTACTGATACCACAGCACAGATAAGACTTGTGAGCCCAGATGTGTCAACACAAAGTGTTGCGTACAAGTTATTAGCAATCGGACTGTGGGCACACTCACCTCTAGCATGTCTTCTACTCACACCACAGAACCGACATGGACGTCTCGACTAGTGCCACCAGAGGATCAGTTGGAGACGTAATGGCGCGCCATGGTCTGCAGTGATGAAATCAGTTTCTGTCTGCACACAAGTGATGGTGATATGCTCAAGCAATGTAGACCTTGTGAGCGGTACCTTGTAGAGAGCAGTCATCCAAGACACACGCTTTACAGTCCAGAGTATGATAACCAGCTACACTCATTCACCATTCTGGAGAGGACGCTAATCAGTTCTCGGTATGTGTTGAATGTTGTTAGACCTGTTCTTTTGCAGTCTTGCAACAGGAGTGTGATGTGTTTCACCAGTAGGATAATGGTAGACATTCCACTGCCTGTGAAACTCAATGTCTTCTGCGAGATGTGCAACAACTTCCCTGGCCAACACGACCTCCACTCTTTTCTCCAATCGAGCATGTGTAGCGATGTGATGGAATGAGAAGTGACTTATGCAGCCCATCAACCAACAACTGTTACAGAAGTATGTGATAGGTCGACCAGGTGTGGTATAATATGTGCCAGGACAGTACTCCCCATATTTGCAATGGACTAGTTGCCAGGGTAAGCATTCACATTGCCACCTGTGAAGGCAACAGCATGTACTAATATGGGTCTTTCAGTATAGGTTGGTACCTGGTACCACAGAAGTCACTGCTATTATTTATCTGTAAATGTAATCTTTTGTGCACTCAATATAAAATGTGGCAACAATAAATCTTGAGTGAATTGGAAACCTCTATAAGGGCGCACTAACTTTCTCCTGGCACTGTATTCTTTCTAGACTTTGCTACAATTGACACTTTATTCACTCATTGTATTTACATCACGACAAACTTGTTTCTGAATTTTTTCCAATCTTTATATGATGTACAATTTTTTGTGATATTGTATCATATATGTAATAGTCCACATCAAATTTGTGTACACTAGAATTAATTTAAAATAAATTAAAAGAGGTAAAAAAGTTTTACTTTATCACAACAATTACATTTTATGAATATTTATCATCTGTAATTCTAAATACTAAGTGGGCCTGTTCAGGGAATTTAGGTGGAACTTAGCTAACATTTTTCTCAAGATCCCACAAACTAAAAAAATCTGAAAATGAGCATATAAAAAATCTGAAAAAGATATTTAAACTAAAATTTCTAGATAATAATATTCGTTATGACAATTTTTTAGTTTCTTAATTCCTTTATATTGTAGTTTAATAGTATCTCCTTAAAAATTGAAAATCTTAATTACTAATTAGTTTCAAATATCTGTCTGGGAAAATTATTATAAATTTGTTTCTCAATTGCATATATATTTTCTCTCCATGTCTAGTGACCAAATATTCACCACCAGTGATGTTATGTGTAGCTCACAAATTTTTTTAAAAACAAATCGGTATTGCTAGCACTGTTCAATATTTCAGTAATGCTTCCATTTATATAGAATAAAAATTTGTTAATAACATTTAATATCTGTATGGTACTTTATCATAACTTTCTAGAGCTACACTTTTATTATAGTGAAATAAGAAATCTTTTTTAATGTGCTTCTTCAAGTAATTTTTAGTATTTACATCTCTGGTTATCAGATTGTACAGTAATTGTGACTTTTCCTGCACTCACTCCCGATTTATTTTACCATAGATCCTCCATTCACCTTTTCAATATATACATAGCTTAAAGTGAAGCACTTTACATTCATTTTTATGCATTTATAGTTTTTCTCAAAATAATAATTTTTAGTCCAGATGCTGAATTTTTAATCCATTTATTACCTATTAATTCAACCGTCCATTAACCTGGTATAACCTTTTTCCACAGTAGTTGCACAATTATCGATTTATACAGCACTGTCTGCATCAAAATACACACCGAAACGCCAGAGAATCTGGTATATTCATGTGTATTCAAATACAGAGACATGTAAACAGGTAGAAGACTGCACTGTAGTTGACAATGCCTATGGAAGACAGCAAGTGTCTGTTGCACTTGTTAGATTAGCTACTGCTGCTACAGTGGCAGTTTATCAAAATTTAATTGGGTTTGAACTTGGTGTTATAGTCAGCACTCGAGCAATGGGACACAGTGCCTCCAAGTTAGCGATGAAGTGGGGATTTTCCCATATGAAAATTTCACGAGTGTATGGCGAATACTAGGAATCTGGTATAATATAAAGTCTCTGACATTGCTGTGGCCAGAAAAAAATCCTGAAAGAATGGGACCAACAACAACTGAAGAGAAACGTTCAGCATGATAGAAGTGCAACCCTTCCCCAGATTGCTGCAGATTTCAATGCTGGCCATCAGCATTTGAACCATTCACTGATACATCATCGATATGGGCTTTAGATGTTTAATGCTCAGTTGTGTACCTTTGATGACTGAAAGACACAAAGCTTGCCATCAACTCTGACATTGGACAGATGATATCTGGAAACATGTTGCCTGATTGGAAGAGACTCATTTCAAATTGTATCGCGTGGGTGGACGTGTATGAGTATGGAGACAACCTCATGAATCTATGGACCCTGCATGTCAGCAGGGGACTGTTTAAACTGGTGGTAGCTCTGTAATTGTGTGGGGCTTTTTCTGTTGGAGTAATATGTGACCCCTGATATGTCTAGATATACCTCTGACAGGTGACACATATGTAAGCATTCTGTCTGATCAGCTTCACGCATTCATGTCCAGTGTGCATTCTGACGAACTTGGGCAATTTCAGCAAGATAATGAAACACCCCACACGTCCAGAATTGCTATTGAGTAGCTCCAGAGACACTTTTCTCAGCTTACATACTTCCGCTGGTCACCATACTCCCAAGATGTGAACATTATTGCGCACCACTGGCATGTCTTGCAAGATGCTGTTCAGAAGAGATCTCCAACCCCTCCTTCTCGTATGGATTTATGGACAGCCCTATATGATTCATGGTGTCAAGTCCCTCCAGTAATGCTTCAGAGATTAGTCGAGTGCATTCCACATTGTGTTGTGGCATGTCTGCATGCTCATGGGGAACCTACATGATATTAGGCAGACATGCCAATATCTTTGGTTATTTAGTGTATGACAGCTTTTACTTAGCTTATGTATCGTATCTCCTGAGTCTTGCGTTTGATGTAGACAATGCTGCTATAAAAATATTTGTAGATGTATTATTTATCGCATAATAATCCTTGAAACTGTACTACATTGTACCATGTATTCGCTAATAAAATTTATGTCTTTATTTTCAAATCAGTCATCCAATAGTATCTCATAAAATTTTTGTAAATCAGTAACATCCCCAGTTTTACTCATATTTCGACATTTTCCAAATTTTCCTCATAATGAATTCAGACATACACTCCTGGAAATGGAAAAAAGAACACATTGACACCGGTGTGTCAGACCCACCATACTTGCTCCGGACACTGCGAGAGGGCTGTACAAGCAATGATCACACGCACGGCACAGCGGACACACCAGGAACCGCGGTGTTGGCCGTCGAATGGCGCTAGCTGCGCAGCATTTGTGCACCGCCGCCGTCAGTGTCAGCCAATTTGCCGTGGCATACGGAGCTCCATCGCAGTCTTTAACACTGGTAGCATGCCGCGACAGCGTGGACGTGAACCGTATGTGCAGTTGACGGACTTTGAGCGAGGGCGTATAGTGGGCATGTGGGAGGCCGGGTGGACGTACCGCCGAATTGCTCAACACGTGGGGCGTGAGGTCTCCACAGTACATCGATGTTGTCGCCAGTGGTCGGCGGAAGGTGCACGTGCCCGTCGACCTGGGACCGGACCGCAGCGACGCACGGATGCACGCCAAGACCGTAGGATCCTGCGCAGTGCCGTAGGGGACCGCACCGCCACTTCCCAGCAAATTAGGGACACTGTTGCTCCTGGGGTATCGGCGAGGACCATTCGCAACCGTCTCCATGAAGCTGGGCTACGGTCCCGCACACCGTTAGGCCGTCTTCCGCTCACGCCCCAACATCGTGCAGCCCGCCTCCAGTGGTGTCGCGACAGGCGTGAATGGAGGGACGAATGGAGACGTGTCGTCTTCAGCGATGAGAGTCGCTTCTGCCTTGGTGCCAATGATGGTCGTATGCGTGTTTGGCGCCGTGCAGGTGAGCGCCACAATCAGGACTGCATACGACCGAGGCACACAGGGCCAACACCCGGCATCATGGTGTGGGGAGCGATCTCCTACACTGGCCGTACACCACTGGTGATCGTCGAGGGGACACTGAATAGTGCACGGTACATCCAAACCGTCATCGAACCCATCGTTCTACCATTCCTAGACCGGCAAGGGAACTTGCTGTTCCAACAGGACAATGCACGTCCGCATGTCTCCCGTGCCACCCAACGTGCTCTAGAAGGTGTAAGTCAATTACCCTGGCCAGCAAGATCTCCGGATCTGTCCCCCATTGAGCATGTTTGGGACTGGATGAAGCGTCGTCTCACGCGGTCTGCACGTCCAGCACGAACGCTGGTCCAACTGAGGCGCCAGGTGGAAATGGCATGGCAAGCCGTTCCACAGGACTACATCCAGCATCTCTACGATCGTCTCCATGGGAGAATAGCAGCCTGCATTGCTGCGAAAGGTGGATATACACTGTACTAGTGCCGACATTGTGCATGCTCTGTTGCCTGTGTCTATGTGCCTGTGGTTCTGTCAGTGTGATCATGTGATGTATCTGACCCCAGGAATGTGTCAATAAAGTTTCCCCTTCCTGGGACAATGAATTCACGGTGTTCTTATTTCAATTTCCAGGAGTGTATCTTAGCAACAGCTCGTTTTCCTGGGTTTACTTTTGTTGTATCAAGAACTAAGTTAGCACTTGTATTATGTTTCACATATTTTATATTTATCTAATTAGTTTCAAAATTTTAATGATTGGTTTATAATTTCGTTTTTATAACGTCTTTCATGTAGTTTTTAAACAATATGTATCTTTTATTTTTAAAATTCCACTCTTTGTAAATATCTTTATATAGTTTTCTATAGCATCATTTACTTCCTTAGGTGCCCAAGTTCTAATAAAATTCTTCGATCATAATTATGATTACATTTATTTCTTTTTTCTTCAGATTTTACACAAAAAGGAAACAACTTTTTTTGTTTTTGTCAGTCTTCATTCATACAGGTAAAGCACAACTGTTCAATCCTGTAGGTGCCGCTACTTTACAATTGTAACCTCATACAATTTTTTAGAATAATATCTTGGTTTATATACTTCTGTTATGTGTCACTCAGGCTAATAATCATAATATTGTAGTGTTGGATAAATGCTACATACACTGATATATTTTATTTTTATGTTAACACTATCTCCTTTAGGTCTTAATTTTATTGTATTTGTATGACCACCATAAAAAGCATTCCTGAATTCAGTGGCTCAACAACTTCAGGTAATTGTTTTAATTTCTCAAGTTTTTTTACGCACTCTTGAGTTAATGCAGTTATATTCTCACATCTCTATTAGATTATATCCTGAATTTTGTTTTTTGGTACTTCATGTTAATGTCTTGTGATATGAATCATCCACTGATTCTCGATTTTCGTTGTTAATTGATTGTTTTAAAACACGTTTTACAAGTATGCCAAAAACTGCTATGATGTTGATAAACAGTGTTTGTTTCTTTACAAGTACTACCTACTTTTGTTCCTGTTATATTTCCTGTATCACCATTAAGAGCATGTTCAATATTGTCATGGTTTAATCATTTAACAAAGCATTGGTTTCTTTACAATTATTTTCCATTTGTTCTTTTTCTAATAGAGCAATACAGAAGTTTGGTACATAAATATCTCTTTCTTAGTCCTAAAAAAACCTCTTCTTAATATATGTACACAGATCTACAGTATTCATTAATTTCATACTTCATGTTTAACATTATGAGTACGCCATTTGAGAAATATTTCCCTATCTTTCGGTTTCATAGTGACAACACAATAACATTTTATATTTTCCGATGTATTAAATGAAAGTGGGAAGTAGCCTTTCTTCAGTTCTTTCAAATCAATTGTTTTGGTGAAAAATTAGTGCTGTCTATAATTTTTAGATCTAATTCTTTTGTAATGTTGATTTAGCTCCTGTATCGATAATATATGCATTTACAGTATTTTAAATGCAATACTTGAGAATGAAAGTGAACCACCACTTTTAGTGTAATGTGTTATAAAGGCATAGTTTCCGTTTGTTTTCAGATATCACCCACCTACAGAATTCATCATTTGTTTTAACACTAGAACGGAGGAAGTGGTCGAAGCGAACTGTGTCATATGTTTTTCGTTCATTGTCATATGCAATTTATTTACTGCATTAAGGAAATTATATGACTTTTTCTAATTTTTTCTCCTCTTTCTGGAGATATTTTAGTGTTTCCAAAATATTTTAATTTTCTTTGCCATTTCATTCAGTGTGCATAGAATGGCTGAATATCTCTTCTGAATATAAGTAAATTACCCAACAATAGAGTGGCATTGCTCCTCATTGTGGCAGCTTGGCATGTAGTTCGTGTGGACGGAGTGTTACATCTCTTAGAGAATTCTGAAGTTTAATCGGAAATTGACTTCACTGATGAAGATGATGATTATGTACCTGACACAAGTGAAGATGAAGACATTGTGAGTGACGGGCGATTTGTGGAAGAGGATTCAGATGCTGATGTACATCAATCATCACCTCTTTCACCACAAAAAGTACACTTAGAAGCGTCTACAAGGACGATTTCCAGGGATGGAACCATATGGGAGATTGGAAATTATTTACCTTCTGGAAGATGGACAGCTGTGTATGTTCTGAAGGAGAGAGGAGGTCCCATTGCTTATGCTTGCCAACGAGTAAACAGCTCTGTCATCAGTACCTTCTGTCTTATTTTTGATGAAACAATGTTACGTCTCATGAAGAAATACACAGAATCAAATGCTTGAAAAGTACTAGAAAACAATGACTGGGCTGAGTCACTTGAGGAACTGGAGAAACTGATACCCACCATGTATGTTCTAGGTGTATTGTGCACAAAAGGTATGTCTATGGATGATTTCTGGTCACACTCTTGCAGGCCTGCTTTTGTCAAGGACATTGCGCCAAGGAACAGGTTTCTGGAGTTTCTCAGATTTCTCTGTTTTGATGAAAAATCGGCCTGGGCTGAACGCCTGGTAGCAAAGAAAAATTTTGTATCTGAAATTTGGTGAAAGTTAATTGAAAAAAGTATTCCCCCTTACTGCCCTGGAGAAAATGTAACCACTGATGAGCAACTGTTACCAAGCAAAGCAAGATCCAGATTTACTCCATTCATGTCTAACAAATCAGACAAATATGATCTCGAATTCTGGTTGGCCATTGATGTAACGACAAAGTATATATATAATGCTTTCCCATACCTCAGCAAAGAGGACAAGCATAGAGAGAAACAACCACTTGGAGAGTATGTCATTCTGCGTCTCATGGAGGCATTTGTAAATCAAGGAAGAAATGTGACCACACACAACTTCTTTACATCTCTTCAACTCGCTAAAAAAATCAAAGAAAAGAAACCTTCATTAGTTGGTACAATGAAAAAGATCCGCTGTGAAATCCTTGATGAAGTAATGAAGCTGAAATCTGAAATACATTCCACCACAATACTGCACAATTGCGGCAACACAGACTGACCTTCACTGTATACCAAGGAAATAAGAAGAAGAATGTAATTCTGAGTTCAGTGCATGCTGAAGTGACAATAAGCAAAGACTGGAAGAAAAAACCTGAACCATGACATTCTACAATGCAACAAAGTACAGGGTGGACATGGTTGATTACATGACCCATACATATACTACAAAGGTTGCATGTAGGAGATGGCCAATACATAGCTTCTACAACATACTTGACATGGTGGCAAAAATGTATGGGTCATAACATAAAAACGAACAAGAAATGGAATGGAAGAAGTTAATACTTCCACTGGCAAATGAACTCAAGGGAACGAAAGAGTAAGAACATCAGAGAAAGGAAGAAGGTATGGGACTTAAAAAGTGGAGGAAGTGCCAAATCAGCCTCTGCAAAGGCAACAAGACCAGCAAAAACTGTGTAAAATGCCAGAATGATGTGTGCAGAAAATATGTGCATAAAACAGAAATCACCTGTGCTAAGTGTGTCTAGCAGCTTCAAATGACTCGAGGGAAAGGTAATACAGAGCAGTTTGAAAACACATGTGAGAGTAAAATGGACCAGATATACTAAATATGTTTAGAAGGGTGTGTAAATAGGTAATAAATTAAAGTCTATAGTTAAGAAACATGTTAGCAGTAGCAACAATAAATCTGTACAATACATTATTGTTCAAATAAATAAACTAGTAATTATTATTTATAATTGTAAATAATTGTTGTGATTACTAGAAATAAATTATGGATTAACATACACTGAACAGAGTACTTGTTTAAGTCAAATACAAAAATATTTTACATGGGGTCAAAATGACCACTATCCCATATTTTAGGACTGTCAGAAACTCTGCTATTCCAGTGTTAAATTTACAAACAGGATCACCATTAAAATTGTGACCTGTAGTGAGATTAGGAATAATTTTACCTGTCTGGTGCTGAACTTCAGAAATAAACCATATGTGTTTTCGGTACAGATACAAGGAATTCTCTTTTAAAATTCTTTTTTGCAACACTTAAACTATTTTGCTATAACTCTATTACTGCTTTTCCAAGATTTAAAAGTATGATAATTTTTATATTCTTCATTATCATAACAAATATTTTTAATGCATTTTTAACAACTGACTATATTTTCTTCACTCAGTTTTCTTTTGCACACAGCACTTTTCTGTATTCTGTACTGCATGTAACATTTGTGACTTCTAGTTTCTACTTCCAGATGACATGTTCGACACATTTCATTCCACATTTATGTTTCTTGTATCTCAAACAAACCCTTTTATATTCCTCACATTTCTATGCTATATAACAAACTTCTTGGTGAATTTTTAAGCATTCTTCATTATAACAGGACGTATTACAGATTTCACAATATATCTTATTTCCCAGAGTATTCTGATCTATACCCCTGCATAATATACATTTTTCTCTTTTTTATTTTGTGTTCATGTTTCTTCTGTTATTGTGTTTTATTATATTTATCACAGAAATATGGTGGTCCTAAAAATGCCGACATCAAAATTGTAATGATTTTTAACAGATATATTTATATTGAATTCTGAGGACCATGACAGATAACTGAATCGAAATTTTGAAGCGATACATCATTTATTTGAATATCCAATAGTTCCTCAACATTTTTGGTATCATTTTCTTCCTTGTTGTATTTGTCTAATTGTTCACATAACATGCTGGTTAACTCTTTTGTAATTTGTATTTATTGCCTTCTCTAATGTTCTTAATTTCACAGATAAAATCTGTTCGTTACGTTAAAGTAATGATTATTGCTCTAGGACAACATGGGTTATCACTACTTCTAAATCTAGTAATGCATCTTTTAGTCTCTTCATCATCAGCTAGATTTATTATTTTATTACCTTTGCTGTCTCGTGTAACTGTGAAGATTGGAATATTAAATATAGTATTTGCTCTGTTACTACGCTCATCAGATGTTAACGTATCTCTGAGTCTATTGCACAAACCTTGAAAAGATTACTTTGCATTAGTTGTTGCTTCATGTATTGTACAAGGTGATAAAACATTTTTTCTCACTAATGGTATCTAGTTTATTAATATTAGATCGTTGAAGACAATTTTATAGTTAACAGAACATTTTCAAATTTTTATAAAATTTAGATCTTATTTGCACAGATAGCTTACTCCTGATTGGATATTTTTTATATAGTCTCACTATTTTTTCTTGTCTTGGTGCTTGAGGTTACTCAAGTGTCATCGTCAAATCTGTAAGAATAACTTATATTAGCTCATGTTTAGGTCTTGTTTTAGTCTATTGGAATAATTCTTGATGGAATGGAAAATCTTGTAAAACAACAGAATTAATTAATTCTGATTTCTTTAGTATTTTCAGTTCTAGCCTTGAGTTAAGCTACTTTCATAATTGTATAAACAGGTAATTAAATTAATTCATCTTTACTTCCTCGATCTTAAATAGTTACATTATATGTTATATTATATACAATAATCACAATGTTGGGCAAACGTGAATTGCTCCAGGAACTTTAAAATGGTCTTTCTTACTGTTTGTATCTTCTCTGTATTTTCTAAGGTACATTTCTTACATGTAGTTGAATATTTGTCTATGCATTATAGATTTGATTAACAACAGTCTAAATACTTAAGTTCTAGACAACCAACAAATTCTTTTGTGTGTTATCTTGCTAGCCGGCCGCGGTGGTCTAGCGGTTCTAGACTCTCAGTCCGGAACCGCGCGCCTGCTATGGTCGCAGGTTCGAATCCTGCCTCGGGCATGGATATGTGTGATGTCCTTAGGTTAGTTAGGTTTAACTCGTTCTAAGTTCTAGGGGACTGATGATCACAGATGTTAAGTCCCATAGTGATCAGAGCCATTTGAATCATTTTTGTTATCATGCTGTGTAGACAACAATATCTTCGAATGTTCTACATTTGGATTTCAATTTAAATGAGTTTGATAATAATAGATCTATCATAAATTATATTTCTTTTATTGAAGTGTATTGGAATATCCTCATGTGCAGCTTTGTAGCAAGACTTTTTAGTTCTTCTTTGTTGACACAGTTATTAAGCAGCATTATAATACTTTGATATTCAGGTTTTGTAACAAGTTTGTTTCATCATAGACTCATGTCTGCTTTAGCTGATGCAAACTCATTTCTAAATATTGTTTGGTAATTCCATCATATGCATTTACAAGATGTTTCAATCAGTCTGCTACTTTTAAAATCAATAAAACTTGCTGATGCTTTAAAATGTCACTGAAATCATTCTGAAACTTCTTAATTGTATTCTCTATTTTTGCATCTGCTAATGATTGAAAATTTATTTTTGATTAGGTATCAGTTTTACCGCTAACTAGCAAAGTATAATCAATAGTCAAATTACTTAATTATACAGACAAATATTTTATAGATATTTAATAAAAACAATATTTACAAAATTATAAAATTATCTTATTTAAAAAATTACTATCTTCATCCATTTTCATCAAGACTCAGGCTAGAGCCTTGTTTAGCTGACACAAGATCTATACCCATAGCTGATTTTCTTTTACCATATATTATTCATCAAAGAGCTGCTGTGATTGAGTTTAATCCAATTGGTGCATCAGATCCATGCATTCTTTCGTTTGTAGCTAACTAAAGTTCTTTAACTCTTCGTTTCACATCTTTATTCTAAGTGTTTGTTATATTTATAAGCAATATCGTGTGTCCTGCAAGCCTCATCTAAGGGACTTATACCCTTATCACCCTGTTTTTATCTTTTCTTCGGTTTAGTAAAAGGTGCAGAGTGTGCATAGTCTGGTAGATGCATCTCTGAATGTATCTCTGACATTTGTAAGTTCTTTAAAGCCTGATTTACTAATATTACCCATGCTTTTCACTTTTCCAAAATTATTGAAAAATCTAATCAGATATTGAATGAGTTTTGGATTGTTGGTGACGAAATCACTAAATTTATTTGTTGAAATGTGTACTATTCAAATTTTTCATTATGATAATTTTTTATTCCAGCTAATTCTTCAACATGAGTTATTGGTTGTTTTTCAATTAAGTCTCTAGTATCTATCATACAAACTTATCCAATTAGTTTCTCTGTATACTTCTATAACAAACCTTCACCTAATTTCTCTTTCACTTCTGAAGAACCTATATTTCATTGTATTACTCTTAATCTTTGAAAGTAGTAATCAAATTTTTTTTATCAAACTGTTGTGTTTATTATCTCTGTTTCCTTTTATTTTGTCTATATTCTTTTCACCATATAATGCATTTGAATTACGTAATACATCAGCATAATTTCATGAATGAACACCATTACATTTTTCACACAAATCATCTACAGTAACTTATTTTTTAGTTAACAAATTCATTAGTCCATCTCTACCTTCATATTCTTTTCCATTGATCGTTAACTGATGTCTATCAAATTTTGCAGCTTTATCGCCAATATATTCTGCATACAGAAAATGTGCGACTGCTGCCCTGGCCAGCACATTCTCTAGATCTCTCACCAATTGAAAACGTCTGGTCAATGGTGGCCGACCAACTGGCTCGTCACAGTACGCCAGTCACTAATCTTGATGAACTGTGGTATCGTGTTAAGCTGCATGGGCAACTGTACCTGTACACGCCATCCAAGCTCTGTTTGACTCAATGGCCAGGCGTATCAAGGCCGTTATAACGGCCAAAGGTAGTTGTTATGGCTACTGAATTCTCAGGATCTACGCGCCCAAACTGCGTGAAAATGTAATCACATGTCAGTTCTAGTATAATATATTCGTCCAATGAATACCCGTTTATCATCTGCATTTCTTCTTGGTGTAGCAATTTCAATGGCCAGTAGTGTAGATCAATAATTGTGACCCTGTAAGAAAATTTTATCGTCTTGATCGTTGAGAGCCAACTGGGCGAACGTTCCTCTCCTCAGCCATAGCTGCGGTGGGGTAGTGAAGCTCAAGAATGCATTGCTACGCCTGCGTTTCTCATTCGTGGTGCGGTATGCCGCGACTATACTCTTGCGTGGTTTTGTTGCGAGGTGTCAAGCAATGGGACCCCGTTCTTCGGACGACACCATTATACGGCATAAAATATATACCTGATGGTAATTAACACCAATATTCGATTATCGAGCGATGGCAAGGATGAGGGATCAGTACCGAACAGAAGACAGACCAAGCGAGAAATTTTCGCCTCATTTGGTTCATACTGATGTACGAGGGGTGTTCAATAAGTAAGATTCCGGATTTTATAAGAGAATATCACACACAGTTTTTCATGTTGAAATATTATTTTGACATCGTACAATGCTTCTGTTACTTTTCTACACAGTCTCCACATTTTTCGACGCAATTTTTCGTAACATGACACCAGGTTTTCCAACGCATTGTTGTTTCGGATCGGGTCCTGCGCTCGTAACGAGCTCTTCACTGTTGACATTACTTCATCATCGGTGTTAAAGTGCTTACCTCCAATATGACCTTTCAGTTGGAGGAAAATGTAAAAATCATTGGGAGGGGCTTGTGGGTGGGGGGGGGGGGAGGGGCAAGATCTAGGGAGTATGAAGGACGCGGGAACATTTCGCAGCTCAATCTTCCGGGCTCCGCCTGGGTCATTCCAGCTACAAGAGCCTGAGAATCATGATGAAGGAAAAGAACTTTGTGAGAAAAAAGCCCAGAATGTTTTGTTTTGATGCCAGCTCCCAGATTCCTCAACATATCACGATACCTCTCTGCATTCATAATGCTGTTGCAAGGCAGATAGCGATCGAGTAACACTCGTTGGAAGTCCCAAAAGATGTTTTCGTAACTTTCCCAGCCGAATGTGTGACTTTTGTCTTCTTTTTGGGTCAGTTTCGCCAGGTCTCTCCCGCGCTATACCCTGACTTTTGTCTTAGGTGTAGAATGACGGACCCAGGTCTCACCTCCATTTGAATTCTCATACAGGCTTCCCCATAGGCGGACGTTCAGTTCAGAAACATATCGGCAGCGGATGGCTGTTTTTTTGCGAAAAAATTAAATGATACAGCGCAGCCCACAAGCGGACACACGTTTTAGCGGTACTCCCACGCTACCGTACTCAAAACAGTTCTAGCCTAACGTCCGCTTCGTAGCCGAGATCGCTAACAGATACCTGTGTATTTACGCTGTACAAGGCGGTAGCATGTTAGAGTACTATTGGTGGAGGAAGATCTCACTGTATGGACGGCAGGGGGAAAGAGGTGGCGGTGTAAGATCTCTGATCATCAGACCTTACATCTGGGTTAAATTCGAAATCTCCCCTCAGTGCCTCATGGAGTGAGAACACTTGATACCGTTACTTCAGAGGGGACGTACAGCTCAGCTGTCGCCTTGCTGCTATTTGGGAGGAGGAACTGTGTTCCGGCCCCAGGTTTCACCGTTGAGATTCAATCTCGGTACACAGTGCGCTGGGTAGGCGTGCGCATACTGTGTCTTTGTCGTGTTCGTCAATCTACCTGAGTGGGTAATTCGTTAATAACAATAGGCTTCCGACGATATTAGCACATCTGATGTTAATCGGTTTAGGCTTTCGGTGCTCTTAGCAGCTTGCTAGTCTTCACAATGGCTAATAAAATTGTCCTGTTAAGGTCTTAACCTTACGAGAATGTTGAAAACTGTACCACCAATACCGATTGTCGGTAACACCGTCCCCTCTGCCGAAGAAATACTTTATCCTAGCAGGTCCTAATTTAATTCGTCTAGCTGGCATTAACTGCGTAACTAAGATAAACAAATCTGCTCATAATTTGAAGGAATAACGTATATTTTCTCAGCTCAACATATAGTGGTTGTTCTTCATTGCTAAGACAACCAGTGACATTAGCACAGGCAACTAATCAGTCATGAGCGCAACTATGTACCTCATATCTCTCTGCTAGCGTTACGTCAGTGTCAAAATTAAGGTACCGTTTCACTTTTGAAAATTCTAGATCACTTAAAAAGCATGTAACAAGTGTTTCGAAGTTGATCGTGGATGCTAATACTGCCTCCAACACTCAGAGTCAATGCACCGAAAATCGTCAGTCTCGAAGACATCCACTTCCCATTTTCTCAGCTGTACTCTGTTAATGTTTCGGCTTTTATTCAGTGACATATTCAGCGTAAGACTTAATACCATGAGCTCTAGGAGAAACACTCTTGCGCCAAATAACTTCTCAACACATGTTATAAATTTCCATTAATAATGTCTTCTGTTCAGTTTTTATTCATTCTTCGCAATGCAGTGTGTATCAAAAATAATCATCCGGTTTCAAAGAATCATAATTGTTATGTTATCTGAGATATGTGCATGAACAACGTACTGTTGGAAAGGGCAGGCTCTCGAGTCTTACAAGGTTCCCGCTAGGTAGCAGCAGTATGCGCCCACTTCAGTGTCGCAATAACATGAAGCGTTTTGTTTTCTACATTTCGCGCAGTGCTGGTCAGTAATAACTGTTCAACGTGACTTTCGTACTAGGCATGGTGTGGATCCTTCTACAGCACAGACCATTAGATGACGCCATGAACAATTTCGAGAAACAGATTGTTTGTGTAAAGGGAAATCGCTGGGCCGTCCCCGAGTGTCTGACGTCGAACGCATCCGCTATAGTTTCACAAGGGGTCCACAGAAATCCGTTCGCCGTGCAGCTCGACAGCTCAACTTCCCCCGATGCCCGTCTGGCCCGTGTTGCGTCGACGTTCACACATTATACAAAATAAAGCCCCTGCAAGCTCTTCGTGGAAGTGAGAAACAACAACGTTTGGCAAGATGAAGGATGACAGTTTTCTTCCACACTTAGTGTTTAGTCATGAGGCTACATTCCATTTAAATGGAAAGGTGAATCCTCATAATGTGAGAATATGGATTACGGAACAATCGCGTGAAACTGTAAAACATGAGAGCGACTCTCCAAAGTGTATTGTGTTTTGTGCAGCTTCACGGGGAAACGTGTATGGTCCATTTTTATTTACCGAGAACACTGTTACAGGAAAAACATACCTCGATATGCTTGAGAACACAATTTTCCCCCAATTATAGACTGATTAGAACGACTCCATTTACCAACAGGATGCGGCACTGACACATTGGCATCTAGAAGTGCGGGAATTTTTAACTCAGAGGTTTGCTGAATTACAGATCGGTCCCACTGGACCAAGTGATTCAGCCTTACACGACCGGCTTCCAAGGTCACTGGACCTGACTGTATGTGATTATTTCTTGTGGAGGTTTATAAAAGACTCTGTCTCCGTTCAGTGCGGATACAGAAAAACCTCAAGGAGGGGGCGCTGAAGATATCTTGAGCTACCATTACTTTTAGCGTAATAAAAAGTAATCGAGTCACATGCAAAGTTTAAGAAAGATTTATTTAAACTGATTATACACGTCTACAAGACAATGCCATCTTATGATATAAAAATGTTGCAATTGTGGTACTCTTCCTTATATGATGAATTCTACGCGCCTACTCTTCCTGGCAAATTGCATAATTACATCGTCAATACGATGACGCGCATGCTAGATAGAAAAGTACAGCTCGATAACTCGATTCAGTCGAGTCGACTGACGAAAGATACGAACGAATAGCATGCAGGCTGACTGGCGGGGGTGGCGCAGATGGTACTGCGCACGGCCCCGCTAGGGTGACACGGGGGCGCGGGGTTGCGGGGGCGCGGGGGGCACGGTGCGCCCCCCCCCCCCCCCCCCAATATGTACCAACAACTGTTCCGTTATCAACGACAATGAAGGATCTGAGCCAACGCATAACAGCACCTGTTCAAGCTGTAACTCAAGGCATGCTCGCTGCAGTGTGCGGACAATTTGAATGCTGCATTGACACATGTCGTGCATCTCAATGGGCATATTGAACACATATAAAATGCATGAAAAGAAACTTTCTGAGTTTCCGTTCATCAAAAAACAAAATTCATTTTGGACGTTTACTAGTTTCAGAAATATAGACGAGCCAAATTGGATGATTGTTTTTTGAGACACCCTGTAGTTCTGTATCGTCAACGTAATAACAGAAACTTTGGTTGGTCACACGTACAAGTGCGACTTAATTCTGTGAAGACAACCAGTCAAAAATTGTGACATGAATTAAGATCATAGAAAGTTTTTTCTCTTTTTTCTTACTACAGTACAATGCACTACATTTTTTTTAATGACAACCGGAGGCCGCTGTCCCGCGAACAATGTCTTTCAGCTTCGGCACCGCGGTCGGCTTGGTGCGTATGGTGACCAGCTGTCAACGACGCCGTACCTTGCTGCAGGAAATGCACCGCCTTTGCTCCAGCGTCCTCGAACCCGTGTAACAGAGTGAAATAACAACGATAGGTACACACTATTTCTAACGTAGAACTGTTCACACCAGAAATATACACATTTTAGATATTACGACCAGATACAGCTGAACTGCGTTTCCTTTAATATCAATATTACATACATTGTAAATCAAGAGCTCTTACCACAAACCGTGCGTCGAACCGCGTCGCCGATAAAGGTAGCGGTAGCCCAGGATGTGCTGTATTCTCTCGTGAAGATCAGCACAGCAACACACACGTGACACTTAATGTCATATCTAAGGAAGGCCTCGGCGAACCTCTGCGCTTGATCTTTGCCCTGACGGTAATGAGGGATTTTCGTATCTGCACCATCACTCATTTACTGAGAAAGGTACTCACTGTGAACTTTTTGAACGTGGTAATGCTTTGTCCATTTACACTTTCGTTACGCTGTGCCAAAGTGCTTCAAATCGATCAACTAAACGGCAGCGGACGAGCAATTTTCCAGGTAGGTGCTATTAACACCACTATATCGATAAAATAGCGATGGGCTGCGTTTATAAACCGTTAACTACCTTCTATGGTTTATTTTTCTTAAATAAATGAACGACTGTTTTGCGTCTCCCTCGCTGCCGCGAGGAAGACACATTTCCGTTTTACCTCTAGTTACGCCTTTATCATTATAGGCGCCGTAATCATTTTGTAATGTGTAACATTTACGTAAATATCGTAAAGAATATTTAATTAAACTAACTATTCTAACAATTTAACTAACCTTAATCACCACTATTTAAATAATTACCCACATTCCTCAAAAATGGTTCAAATGGCTCTGAGCGCTATGGGACTTAACATCTGAGGTCATCAGTCCCCTAGAACTTAGAACTACTTAAACCTAACTAACCTAAGGACATCACACACTACCATGACCGAGGCAGGATTCGAACCTGCGTCCGTAGCGGTCGCGCGGTCCCAGACTGAAGCGCCTAGAACCGCTCGGCCACTCCGGCCGGCCACGTTTCTCATTACAGCTTTAGATTGACTATGGGAATGTCGCCATATGCCGATAACAGAGACATGCTTTTTGCCAGTTCAAATTTTCAATGCTGTTAGTGCAAATCGCACGGCCAAAATATCTAAGAACCTCGTCTTCTCGAACGTTTCGTTAGCGGATTTCCAAGTCAGATGGCTTGAAATTATTCTGTCATTATTTCAGTTTCCAGCAACACTCTCACGGTAATCCTTTGTTAAACAGACAACGGCAAAATTGCTAATATTTTCTCAGTAAGATTACAGGTCTCCCAGCCAGTCCCACGCACTTAAGCACTTGCGCAAACAAAAATCTTCTCTATAACTGATCCATTTGAGCTAAATTTTATTGCAATCACTAATTCCGATATCCAGTGTGCAACGACAAAACCTTTCATGGGATCGCCTGATAAAACATCATTGCCCTCCTTTCATGTCATACCTTCTTAATAAAAGAACAGATAGAAACTGACGAAGATACGGATATAGAATGAAAGTATTCTATCGCTGGAGGCCGACATTCGAGGTCCTACTTGTCATTATTTGCTCCTTCATCACCTTACAATATCCTTGCGCTCCCTATTCGCTACGTTTCTCCGCAGTACCGCCATTTTTAGCTTTCCAGCGAAGCACGAGAAAGCGTGTTCCGGACTTACCGAGTTCCGCCACTGAGCTAACCAATTACGGCGTCCTTGTCACAGCGAATGGACATGATTCAGAGGTCAGGAAGCACTCCCACACTGATCCTCCACATCAAATAGTACGAGATGAGAACGCCTGACATTACTGTTATGCTTAAGGCGTGGTGGCACACCCGGGTCCGTACCGCATCATCCATTGGCGTACTGCGATCATTGAAATTGAGAAATACGTGCCTTAAGCTTAACAAGATATACACTAATGAGCCGAAACATTATAAGCACTACCGAGTACAGTGCCTGTACTTCGAAATGTTCAGTAAAGAAGCACAGGCACTTGAATTCGTACCTTGTTTACTAAGGTGTGGTACAGATAGATCAATGATACCTTCGTTGTGCGGAGCTCGGTGATCCTCCACATCAAATAGTACGAGATGAGAACGCCTGACATTACTGTTATGCTTAAGGCGTGGTGACACACCCGGGTCCGTACCGCATCATCCATTGGCGTACTGCGATCATTGAAATTGAGGAATACGTGCCTTAAGCTTAACAAGATATACACTAATGAGCCGAAACATTATAAGCACTACCGAGTACAGTCCCTGTACTTCGAAATGTTCAGTAAAGAAGCACAGGCACTTGAATTCGTACCTTGTTTACTAAGGTGTGGTACAGATAGATCAATGATACCTTCGTTGTGCGGAGCTCGGTGATTTCGTAAGAAACTTGAACAACCTCCATGCCAACATAAAATTTACCATGGAAATAGAAAAGGATAGGAAACTACTATTTGCAGATGTGCTGGTCACAAGGGATGGCGAAAAACTGGGACAAAGCGGTGTATCGAAAACCGACACACACGGACCGATACCTGCACAAAATATCAAACCACCACCCGAGCCAGCAAAGAGGTGTGATTAATACACTCGTAACGCGAGAAAGACGAATATGTGAGCCGCAGCACGTCAGGTTCGAAATGCAACACCAGAAAAGTGTACTGGTGAACAATGGGTACTCAAAAAGTTATATTAGCAGTATGACAGAGTCAAACCCTGGGCGAAGTGATCCGTCAGAAAAAGAATTGTTGGTTACGTCCTTTCTGTCATGCACTCCTAGAGTGACGGACAGAATCGGTGGCATGCTGCTCATATACGGCGTAAAGACTTTTTACAAATCGACAAAGAAGGTGAAAGAGTGTCTCATATCGGCACAGGAGTAGAGGCATCCACTTGCAATGTCGGAAACATACAGCATACCGAGCACATGCGGAAAAGTTTACGTTGGAATGACTGGACGATCATTCGACACCAGGATCACAGAACATAAGCGACGTTGCAGGTTGGGGCAGGTGGAGAAATAGGCCGTGGCAGAGCACGCGCTGTGTAAGACCGCCCATGTCCTGGCGGGGTCAGGGATTTGCACCTGCCTCGAGATGACTGGGTGTTTGTGTTGTCCTCATCATTTCATCACCGTTCATGAAAGTGGTGAGGTTGGAGTGAGCAAAGGTTGGGCATTTGTACGGGCGCTGATAACCGGGCAGTTGAGCGCCCCACAAACCAAACATCTTCACACCCGCTTGTTCAGAGAAGCTGTAGAAATACGCAGACCCGAAAATAACTTCAAAAAGAAAGAAAAAACCTCAAGCAAAACGGATCCTGGCTTCCCGTGCTGCAGTGAGTGATCGTTTCAGGCAGCAAGAGGAGGACCGCACCGGCTATGACTGCGGAGAAGCCCTTGGACGTTGGCGCGATAGATACATATAGCCTGCGGCCGCGAGCAGCAATGGAGGGTGAAACTTCGTCAAAGCGACACACTCGGCGAAACGTCAGAAAAATCATCAGACGAACGTCAGAAGAAGGAGCCGAGATCGAAGCCAACAGTCAGCTTGTCAACAAGTGGCCACGAAAACCGTAACAGTTTTCTGTAATACAGCTGATTCCCAAAATATAGTGTCCCGCACTGCCGAGCTACGAACCACACCACGGTGTATCGCGGGTTGCCGCCTTTCCTGTCCACCAGCAACATTACCGCAGAGACCACACCTTGAACAGTGAACTCACTGCTGAAAAAGAAAAGCCTCCAAACTAAAAAGGAGTAGGCGGAAAGCAGAACAGCTACAAAGCTATGTCCGTCACCAAAGCTGTGGCAAGTGCAGGCAAAAGAATGGAAACTAAGGAGACTGATTCGACTTACCTTTAAGGAGTGACGACAGCATGGATTATGTCCAGCCCTTTTGTGAATAATCATCAGATCTTATTGCAGTGACAGATTCAGCACATGTGGATGGAGGAGATTATTTCTTGGCTGTATAACAAGGAGAAAAGGGAAATTCATACAGCTGATATATCCGCACCACACAAAGAGTGCTGGACAATGACATAAATGTTATGTCTGTCAAGTCTGAGGACAAGGACAAAATATTTTTTCAGTTAAATGGAAATGTCTCTTATTGATAAGAGTTTTGTGATACATAAGTTCCAAATCCTCATGTTACTACTAAGAAGGTAAATAGCAGACGAGGAATTTGCTATTTTTGAACGGTTCTGTTGATCATATTGGAATTTTCAGATCAGTGCTGAAAAATAATTATGAATTAAGGGTAAGCCTTTTGCATGAAACGTGAGTCCAATCCACAGCAATATATCAGGTCAGACAGGAGGAAACGTGAGTAAACAGTCTCAAAATACAAAACACAATACATGGATATACAAATCACACGAAGTAATTCGCCATACCTAAGCTTCACAAAACATTTATCGATATCCATAGATTCAACTCAACTGCACAAAAGCACGTTTGATATATAAGAAAAAAATTGTCACAGCTAAAGACAAGAAAAATACTACAATGATAAGACCAAAAACGTTCAAATGCCACGAACTTTACGAGAACCCACATTTTAAAGATTGGGTAATAAACTAAAGATTTAATACAGACGATTTCCTAGCACACCTTATGTTTGCATATGACATGGTGTACTAATTTAGACCTGTAGCTGATTTTAGCTGGCAGCCACAGGACACACACACAGTGGAAAGTAAAAGGTAGAGTACACAGAGAATTTAAATGACAAAATCTGGCTTATCACATGTTCGAATTTCAGGACAGTAATAAAAAACCCACTGAGGATGCCACAACTGTGCTGAAACATGTTTGCCTGATAAAATAATAATTTGTATACTTGCAAAAAGGCGACCCAACCTGTTTATGTTCATAAAAAAATATAAGACAATGATTCTCATTCGTGTATCTCTTATTTTTGTCGTAGTGTGAATATATGAAGCAAATATTGTTATCAGTACCTAACCGTACCTATTAGAGTCTATTAGTATTAATAACCGGAAAAAATAAAGATATTTCTGTAGTTCAATCTGACGTACGTTTCATGCCATAAATATCCTAAAAACAACTACCACAGAAAAATGCTATTTATACATCTGTGTCTTTTGTTCGTTCCCTATTTATTTTTAAAGCCTCAACTTTCTATCTTCTGTGTACATAATGATATGACGTATGTTTCAAATATTGGACGAGCCACATCATATTGAACAATTTCAGTCCAATAAACAGTACATGGTTTTATTGTCTCTAACTAGCATTTATAACTTTAAATAATTGAATGCAGTATAAATTTAATGCAGCTTGCACTCTCTAACTTCTACACTTTTTCACTGTTACAGTTTTTCTTTCAAAAATATAGGCAACTTTTTTATTTTTATCATATGTATGTCATCTTCCGCTAAGGTACTTTGACAGAGGGCAGATTGTTATGTCCTGGCGCCTGAGAATGTGAATCTATGGGAATGTCTGAGCTGGTCTTCTGCTCGCCTGGTACTGTAACGACCAGTCACGAAAAAGTCCAGTGAAAGTATGGGTAGGTGAGAGGATGCTCGATATCCACGCCTCATTACAGAATGTGGAGCTCTGAGGCTTAGCCGATATGTAAAGCAGGACAGGCTGAGACTGTGGCAGTGTTGGTGCAGGCGAAAGTGTTTCTTAGAACACCGTTCGGCGCATCGTTCTTGATCATGTGGATCCGCAACAGATGACTATTATTTGTTTTGAACCGATGACAACGGCAATCACAGTTGCACTGGGGATGATCGAGACTGGATGAATCTAGTTTCTGTTATATATGGTCGGTGGTATTGTCTGGATACGCCACCATCCAGTTGATCAAGTGCGTAAGTGAAGTCCTGCTGTAACGCCGCGAGTTAATGCGCGATAACATTCGTTGCTATACAGCCCACAGTATTGGAGCCGGAGGCTGTGAAAGAAACCGCCACTTGTTTCTTAGCCAATGAGTCATATACGCCTGCTACTACGGCGTCGTGAGAACGTCTCCTGTGTCACTTCTTAGCGACCTTAGATTCACCACCTGTAAGAAACTAAATAAATGATATTAAATATTATTAAATCATTTTAAAAATAGGTACACTGCCTGTTGACATTAAGGACAAGATTGTATCCAAATTTCAGCTTTATAACTATCACAGTTTTAGAGATAGAAAAATTGCTAAAAAAGTCAAAAAACGACAGTTAGGAAACTAGATTCAGTTACAAAATATAATAGTTTATCTCTTGGTAGAATGGGAAATCATAAGCCGAACTCTCAGTGTGCAGAATTAATTGATTGAAACTTTAAATATTTTTCGTTGTCGTAATATAAAAATGAAACAAAATTATTATTTGTGTATAGTATTGTTGTGGGAGTACATGTGAGTATATGTGAGTGTGTACGTGGGACATTCGTCAAATTTTTATGTTGCATTACATACTATCTTAAGTAACCTGAAAGAGTTACGCAAGCCTGTCGTGGGAAAATGTTCATAGGGAATTTACTCACTTTGCTGATGACATATGTCTAGGAGTGATTGTAAGTGTAACAGAGCGGCGAGAAACTCAGCTGGAGTATTATCTGCATCTAATGGATATTTCCAGATTTATTGCCTTTTAATTTTCGTTTATTAAACATTATTTTAATATTTGTATGTCAGAATTGACGCAAATGCGTCTGTATATAAGGATTGATGCTGCTCAGTTTTGGCGCGAGTATGATCAAAAGTGAGCATTCTGATTGGTAGCGAGTATGATCAGCCAATCAGAATTCAGACGGTTCCCGCTCGATACCTGATAGTTATTCTGGGAGTGAGGGCACAAGAAAGGAGCCGCTCGCTAGCTTTGAATGCGGACGGTCAAGTTAGTAGAGCGAGTCAAAATAATGTGTAAAATGAAAGAATATTGAGTTCCTCGCGTTTGATACGTGGCGTGAGTAACGCTGATTTAGTTATGGACAGTTTTGTGAAGCTTGGAAGTTTTGGAACTGTTTTATTGGAATGATATTCACGTGTAAAAATTTGGTCTTCGTAGTATCCGCGTGGCATCTTTCAGTATTCAACCACTGAGGACTTATGGCGAGCAGTTTTCTTCAGAAATCCAAAAGGACCGAATGTACTCACTCAAATTAGTGGTGAAGTTAATGACTGTGGAAACGTTGTTTGATTCGGGTCGAGTTTTGGAAGGTTTTTGGCCGCTGTGTGTACGAAATGAGTGTATGAATTGTGAACTTGACGAAGATGACCAATAGCTTAAATGTGGACTTAATAGTACCGTTTCTTTGGCTATGAGAACAAATAAACATTTTTGTGTGGAAATTTCGGACGTTAGTTTCCAGAAGCCATTCCATGATCTTATCGCCCGATAAATTGTGTTATGACAGTTTTCTACAGAACTTTATTTGATTACTAGAGTTGCGCAGCCTCAGTAATTGTAGATATTAGGTGTTGTTTTTTATCAACGCTGCTTTTACATCGTCTTGTATCTACGTTGCAGAGTGGAGGGAAATCGAGCAGACGCCGTTCTGAGGCAGGTGAAATTTCTGATTTGCAGCCTGCACAGAGATAATGACAGAATTCAAACCCGCCACACCGCATTGTGCCATAGATGAACGTTGGCAAAGAGGCTCGGCTCTGAGCAGTATGGGACTCAACATCTGAGGTCATCAGTCCCCTAGAACTTAGAACTACTTAAACCTAACTAACCTAAGGACATCACACACATCCATGCCCGAGGCAGGATTTGAACCTGCGACCGTAGCAGTCGCGCGGCTCCAGACTGAAGCGCCTAGAACCGCTCGGCCACAACGGCCGGCTTGGAAAAGAGGAAGGAGGTGTAATGGTTTAGGCGTTTATAGGTTCGGCAGAAAAGTATGCATACAAAGATCTTTCTAAATACAAGGTGATACTGGCACAGAAGTAAGACGAGGTATCGCAAGGGAGTTTGTCCGCTTTTGTTGTGTACGACTTCGTGCCCAGCAGAGGGAGAGGTCGACTACAGAGTGATACAGCAACTGTCGTCGTAGGAAAGCTGGACAGGAGCAGAAATGTTTAGGGAACAAGTTAACAGAGAAAGCAGAGGATTTACTTAACTTGTATTTTTCCTCAATACAAATAAAGCGGAAAGAAGTAATTCCAGCAGTCAGTGTCAGCAAGGAACTCTGAACTGAGGCACAAACGGTGGTATCGGCGCCGCAAGTAGGTGGGCGGCGTCTGTATAGCATCACATAGCGATGAGGCTAGTAATGGTTCTTTATTTACATGACAATTACGGCACTACAACCCCAGTTCTCGATACCAGTAATATCGTACTACTTTTCTGCGAAGTAACAGACATATTTTTGTGACAATATTCACATTTGGTTTTATTATTGTATAGGTACTCCGATGTATCGATATATTACAGTTATATGGTTCTTTTGTGTATTCATTACTGTGAGGCTGTCATAATCTTTGACTTACTTCTAACCGTTCTGGCACGAATGCGCACAGAGCAGTCTTTGTTTCACTTTGCACAAGTTAAGTTGTTATTTCGTTTTGTAAAAGAACAGTCAAGTCTTGTGTTTGGTTAAAGTGGAAATTAAATATACGAAGATTGATACAAAACTGTTTTCTTGATGATGTGACATTTAAGAAGAAGTATATGTGAATTTACAAGAAGTTTAATAAAAATGTGGATCGTGAACACAAAGTCAAAAATTATTTCTACCATACCAGTGTTCTGATCTGGGATTGTTTGATCATTAAGAATTTCCTAAAGAACGCATTTGTTAGGTCTTCAAATATTGCTAAAATACAGATCTGGACCTTCTTGCAGTCAAAGTTGAATCACCCTAGAATCAACAAGATGAGCGATAACAACTTAGACGAAATCTACGTGGGAATTCATTCAAGATAAGTTTCAAAATTAATGACTTTTTTACAGTGACTTCATTATTTCCATTCTGACAATGCCATCCACAGTCAATAACTTTGTTGTTGCCCGATAAAGCAAACATATGCTGCGTGAGTAACATTATTAATCTGATTTCTAACCTATTTTGCAAGTGGTGGTATTGTTAAAGGCTCCAGCTGAGAGTGGGCCGTCTGGTTGCTGCCGGCCGTCCTACATCGCTGTGGCAGAGTGCACTCGTGGTACAGAGCTGCTGGAGGCGTGGTTCAGTGGACGCACACCACTGGGTCTGCTGGATACTGTACGACCTCTATCGCCGTCTGATGTAAACTTGCAACTATGTTGCCAATCTTGACGCCTGTGGGCTGGTACTGATACGTCATATCACAGGTTGAGGAAAAGTAGGTTTTTGGAGGGTTCCAGAATTCAGAATAGTTGCCTGTGAAGAGTATCATCTTGCAAAGTGTTTGCGAGGGTTACTATGAAAGGCATTTGATGTTCCTTTTTATAGGTGTACAAACTACTTCATCAGTACTTTCATAACTATTTTTTGGCTAATGGTCCTTTGAACGATGATTATAAAGAAACTAAGGTACTCTTTTCCTTAATTTTGGCAACTGAGCAGGACTTGTACAGTTACTGTCATACACTGATGAGCAACGTACGCACTGCCGTGGCGCGCACAGCCACACAAACGCAACGGTCGGCTACCGCGGCAGAGTTAAGCGGCGCCGGTAACTTAGTGCCGGCGCTTTCCGTCAGCCAGCGCTAGAGGCGTTCCCGCCAAACATTCAAACATTCGTGAACTACGCACGTGCGCGAGCCTTTTTTCGGATCGGATGGTCACACTGTGATGTCACCATCCACCAGTCAGGGATCGCCAACGGCCGCCAATCATCACTCCGGAATCAGCGGAGGAAGACTGGAGTCGCCGTGTTAAATAGCCGTCCTATCCTCTGTTATGCCAGTCCTGCCTGGATATCTGCGCCCCACAAATTCTATAAGTCCCTCCAGATCCTTGAGCGTCATGCACTCCGCCTCGCCTTCCGTATACGCCTCCCGTCCCCCCCCATGGATCCTCTATGACCTCATTTCTTTCCCCCATCTGCTCCTATTCCTCGAACGTATCCGCATACTCTACACCTCCCGCCGCCTCTATCCCCCTCACCCTGGTTGCTCCTCTCCTCTCCAATCCCCGCCCCCTGACACACCTTCACTGTTGTGTCCCCCCTACCCTCCATCTCTACACCCTACATCTCCTTTCCCAAGGTGGCGTCCATCAACTCCCCCTCCCGGATGATGCCCTCTCTCCATTTATGCCTCCTATCAACTCTGATCCTCACCCCTCTGTCCTTTCCCTGGGCTCCCTCTGTCCCCCCTTCCATGCTGTTTTCTCCCCGCCTAACCTCTCCGTACCTCCCTTCTCCCTCCCCCACCCGAGTCCTTTTGTATTCCCCTCCTCTGCCTTCCCCACTCCCTGTCGCGTCTGCCCAGCACCCCCCACCCCTCTTATGGGTCCTCATCCTCCATCGGCGCCTTTCCCTCCTCCACCCCTTCGCTTTTCCTCTTCTTCCCCCCTTTTTTATTTTCCCATCATCTATCGTTTCCCCCCACCTGCTCTCAGCTGTGGAATGTCATATTCGCCAACCTTTTAGTGCAGTGTTCCAGTGAATATTCAGTGTTGTTTTGTCTTTCCAAGTGTTGCGAACAGAAACCATGCTGTCGCTGGGTGTGAATTTTATGTCTTTTGCTAACGGAAACCAGACTGTAGCCGTGTTTTTTAACTGTGTGTCTATTATTTTACCTGTCTGCTTCATATGTAATTTATTAGCATCATCATCCCTTTGTTCTATGATTTAAGTTCCACGATTTTTTTCGCCATATTACCATTTAAGTCTCCAATTTTATCGCTTGTTTTTATTATTTATTATCTTCATCTTTTTAAAACAAAGTCTGTAGAATGAAGAGCGTTATACTAAGCTGCTGCCAACCCGCCCCCTTCGGGGGGAATCAAAATTCAATAAAGAAGAAAAGAAAAGGAAGAAGGCGTCTTTCGACCCGCTGCGGACTGCCGATCGGAAGAGACTTGACGCAGCCGGAACGTCAGGCGCCACGTCTTCGCTACGCCAGCCGTCGACCCCGAACTCTGCGTCCGTCTACTTCCTCGGCATCCGCCGGAGAGCGTCGAGAGAAAACCCGACAAAGGAACGTAAATTCAGTTTAGTTGCTAATATTCCAATTCAATAAGGTGGCATATTCTTTGGCTTGTTATAAAATTTTGGTAGGAGAAGACGCCTTTTGTTTTCGAAGAAAGTTTATTTTTTTTGTAAAATTAAGCGGTGGCCTTGCTCCACCTAATAAAAATTTTTGTTCGCACATGGGTGTTAATCTGTGGATATAGCACACACCACGACTTAATACAAATGGTTCAAATGGCTCTGAGCACCATGGGACTCAACTGCTGTGGTCATAAGTCCCCTAGAACTTAGAACTACTTAAACCTAACTAACCTAAGGACAGCACACAACACCCAGCCATCACGAGGCAGAGAAAATCCCTGACCCCGCCGGGAATCGAACCCGGGAACCCGGGCGTGGGAAGCGAGAACGCTACCACACGACCACGAGATGCGGGCGACTTAATACATTTTACGTCAATAAGAAAGTAAAATATCTACAGAGTCATATTAAAAACTGACATAGTCTCCTAACAAAGTGTCATATAAAATGCAATAAATTGTCAACTCCTTCAAGCATAGCAGCAACGTACAGTGACTAGGTAGCCAAAAATCATGTGGTTGACATTTTGTTCTTCACCAAAGTCAGAAAATGGGGATGTGAACAGACCAGTACGTTGCAGATGCTTCCCGTAACAGCTGTGGTTGAAAGTAAGGCTTCTTAAATGCTTATTGAGTCATTTGGAGCATCGATGTTTGTAGTGGCAGATGTTAGATATCAGTACTGGATTCAGTTTTGCATAATCTTTGTCTTTTTATCTACAGGTCTCTTTTCATTCAGTGTTCCACTTTTCTCTAATTATTAAACTAACAACACTTAGAAGTTCTCCAGCTGGCTATACAAGATGTGTCATCGACGACTGCTTGTGACTAGCTTGTCTACAATTACACTGCCTCTTAACCGTGCCACGCAACTTCCTGGTTCATAGTTGTGTTCTGCAACACCGGACTCGTGTTGTCACATGCCACTGGCAAGTGGGATCGTCTGCTGTGGATATATCTTAGTAGTTCTTCTGCTCATGTGGAATCAGGAAAGATAACGATCTTAGAGACAATGTGCTTCTCGGCTTATTGAACGGCTCCAAGTAATGCCAAATGCTGAGCTGGATAATCGTTTGTTCTTTTGTTCGTTTTGTAAGTAGGCTTTTTAGGTTTTTATGTTGGTAACGCTTCGTAGGTCTCTCTATGAAAATCACTGACTGTGCTGCGTGCAGTCTGTGGCTGGTTGGACTCTTTGTTGTAATATTCGCTAGTGTAGTGTTGGGCAGTCGGATGTGAACAGCGCGCAGCGTTGTGCAGTTGTAGCTGAGCCGCCAGCAGTTGTGGATGGAGAGATGCCAGAGTTCTGAGAGGTTACTATCAGCGGACGATCTGGACGTGTGTCCGCCAGAAAAAGGAAATTTGTAAAGATGGATGTCGTATATATATACATATATGTCTTTTTATCTACAGGTCTCTTTCCATTCAGTGTTCCACTTTTCCGTAATTATTAAATTAACAACACTTAGAACTTCTCCAGCTGTCTATACAAGATGTGTCCCATCTTTCTGTCATCGACGACTGCTTGTGACTAGCTTGTCTACAATTACACTGCCTTTTATCCGTGCCACGCAACTTCCTGATTGATATTTGTGTTCTGCATCACCGGACTCATGATGTCATATGCCAGTGGCAAGTGGGATCGTCTGCTGTGGATATATATATATATATATATATATATATATATATATATATATATATATATATATATATATGTGTGTGTGTGTGTGTGTGTGTGTGTGTGTGTATGTATGTATGTATGATGCTTTTGAACATTATTAAGGTAAATACATTGTTTGTTCTCTATCAAAATTTTTTGTTTGCTAACTATGCCTATCAGTAGTTAGTGCCTTCAGTAGTTAGAATATTTTATTTAGCTGGCAGTATTGGCGCTCGCTGTATTGCAGTAGTTAGAGTAACGAAGATTTTTGTGAGGTAAGTGATTCATGAAAGGTATAGGTTATTGTTAGTCTGGACCATTCTTTTGTAGGGATTATTGAAAGTCAGATTGCGTTGCGCTAAAAATATTGTGTGTCAGTTTAGTGATGATCAGAGCAAGTAAAGAGTGAACTATCTGAGTACGTTCAGTTTTGTTCAGCTGTCTCTGTATCCAATAACGTTGCAGTTTACCAGCACAGTAATTTGTAATTTTCGAAAGGGGACGTTTCAGTTTGTTTCAGTATGACAGTTGCTGTCCCTCTAAGCACTACCGCATCCACCAACTAAGCTACTTCTAGTTTGAAATGGTGTGCGCAATCTATGTGCTTACCAGTGAACTGGAAGTTGCATCAAAATATTGCTTCCCTATTGGTGATTAATGCAGCGAGAAGGAGCGAAAGTGTAATGGGAATTCGAGGAAACAAGGACCTATCGTATTCTAGTACCCTGTCGTCTGGTGGTTTCACTGGAAGCCCAGTGTGTACCAGTGCCGAGTGATATTTGCTCTTGACGCCGGCTTCATCGAGATACGGCGCTCGTTTGATACCACAATTTCAAGTGGAAACGGCGGGGCATTGTGAGACGCAACAGGTACCCCGGCTGGTGCCTCAGAAATTCATTTACGGTGGGGCAGCAGTCACAAAGGTGTCAGCGGATGCCCTTTCGTTCTTTTCTAAACCGGTCTGAACGTTTGCGGCCGGAGAGCTGTGTTATTTCAGCGCAGCTCTCTCCCCCTCCACGTTCCCTCCACTCCACCACTCCAGGCGACCACAAAGAACTCACTTTGCGCAGTGCTCAGCTTTTTCTATAAAAGCGAGCCGTATCGCTTATCCTCGCGGTTCAAAGCGAGCTGAAAACATAATACCGTCGTGCCTGTGGCAGCCGTGTGTATTATCACACGCCGTGCACTGTGCAGAGCCGGCGTATCTCTCTCCGTGCTTGGAGCAGGGATTTGCAAGAGCCACTCGTGTGTTTATCGCGTCTGGTGGAGATGGGGTAAACACCTGATGCTTGATTTATAGTAGAAGCGAGTTTCAAAAATTTCTTCACGTTTCACTGAAAACAGACGCAATGTTATTTTCTGAAAATATACTTAGGCCGAGATTTCTCAACTGGTTTCACGTACGCAGTGTCATACACTGCTCTGCAGAACTTAAGCACGAATAAGATAAGCTGAAACAACATATTAACTACTCTGTGGAAATTCAGGTTGCCCTTGGTCTCCCAGTCGTGCACAGAAACCTGGACGCCACATGGTGTGAGGTAAGCGTGAACGTAGGGCCAAAAGCGGCTGGCCCTGAAACATGAGGCATTTGAATGAATGTGAAGAGGCACTGCGCCTAGTTATTGTGAACTTTGATGATGTTATTCGTTACAAAATAGCCAGAAGCGAACATTGTATGACATAACACGGCGAAGAATCATCAGGAAGTGGATGAAGGGCGAAGTGTGAAGGGCGAAGTGTAACGAGTGTGGTTCGGTATTTCTCACAGTATTGTTTCATGCAGATGAGGAGCGTTCCAAACCACAGCCACTGTTTCCCGAAGATGAGGAGGCACTCGACCACCGTTGACTTGAGGGCTTTCAAACAAAAATGAATGTGGCTCTCAACAACGTACCCTCAGACTCAGAGTTGAAATATTAAAAGTTTTGGCTGGTTTCGTTGTCTAGGAGCTGGGATACGTAGTTGCCGCATTACATGCCAAATACTGCTCAGTAT